>NC_092108.1:2194489-2223819 GCF_045679555.1 Salvelinus alpinus | reverse complement strand
GGTTAAGGTTTGGGTATGGGTTAGGGTCTGGGTTAAGGTCTGGGTCTGGGTTAGGGTCTGGGTTAAGGTCTGGGTTAGGGTCTGGGTTAGGGTCTGGGTTAGGGTTTATGGTCTGAGTTAGGGTTTATGGTCTGAGTTAGGGTTTATGGTCTGAGTTATGGTTTAGGGTCTGGGTTAGGGTCTGGGTCTGAGTTATGGTTTATGGTCTGGGTTAGGGTTTATGGTCTGGGTTAGGGTTTATGGTCTGAGTTAGGGTTTATGGTCTGAGTTAGGGTTTATGGTCTGGGTTAGGGTTTATGGTCTGAGTTAGGGTTTATGGTCTGGGTTAGGGTTTATGGTCTGAGTTAGGGTTTATGGTCTGAGTTAGGGTTTATGGTCTGAGTTAGGGTTTATGGTCTGAGTTAGGGTTTATGGTCTGAGTTAGGGTTTATGGTCTGAGTTATGGTTTATGGTCTGAGTTATGGTTTATGGTCTGAGTTAGGGTTTATGGTCTGAGTTATGGTTTATGGTCTGGGTTAGGGTTTATGGTCTGGGTTAGGGTTTATGGTCTGAGTTAGGGTTTATGGTCTGAGTTAGGGTTTATGGTCTGAGTTAGGGTTTATGGTCTGAGTTAGGGTTTATGGTCTGAGTTATGGTTTAGGGTCTGGGTTAGGGTCTGGGTCCGAGTTAGGGTTTATGGTCTGGGTTAAGGTCTGGGTTTGGGTTATGGTCTGGGTCTGGTTTATGGTCTGGGTTAGGGTTTATGGTCTGAGTTAGGGTTTAGGGTCTGGGATAAGGTCTGGGTCTGGGTTATGGTCTGGGTTAGAAGACGTATATCCTCTGCAGGGCTGTTCAATGTCAGTTCTCTGATGTTTGTTTCTACCTGGTAGTTAATCACCTGGTGTCCCAGGTCTGAGTCTGTCCACTCACCTGGTGTCCCAGGTCTGAGTCTGTCCCTGATTAGAAGGAGAGGATGTAAACCACAAGTGTTTACGACTGACATTGAACACCCCTGCACGGGTTTCCTAAGCGATGATAACTCAACCCATTCATTTCCTACAACAAACGGTTTTCTATGTGATGAGAACTAAACGTTTGCAGTGGGAAATGAATGGGTCCCATGGTGTGTCAGTTCCCCATGTACCTCCTTTTCTGTTGCGGTCAGTCAGTGTGTCAATCAAAACCCTTCCTTGACTGTGACTACGTGAAGACGACCCTGACAACCAGGCCTTGAGGAAGGAACATGAGAAGGCCTTCAAGAAGTACCAGGGACTACTGGTAAAACAGGAGCAGCTGCTGAGAGGTACCAGTCTAACCCCTAACCCCACAGTATAACCCCTAACCCCACAGTCTAACCCCTAACCCCACAGTATAACCCCACAGTCTAACCCCTAACCCCACAGTCTAACCCCTAACCCCACAGTATAACCCCTAACCCCACAGTCTAACCCCTAACCCCACAGTATAACCCCTAACCCCACAGTATAACCCCTAACCCCACAGTCTAACCCCACAGTATAACCCCTAACCCCACAGTCTAACCCCTAACCCCACAGTCTAACCCCTAACCCCACAGTCTAACCCCACAGTATAACCCCTAACCCCACAGTCTAACCCCTAACCCCACAGTCTAACCCCACAGTCTAACCCCTAACCCCACAGTCTAACCCCTAACCCCACAGTCTAACCCCTAACCCCACAGTCTAACCCCTAACCCCACAGTCTAACCCCTAACCCCACAGTCTAACCCCTAACCCCACAGTCTAACCCCTAACCCCACAGTATAACCCCTAACCCCACAGTCTAACCCCTAACCCCACAGTCTAACCCCTAACCCCACAGTCTAACCCCACAGTATAACCCCTAACCCCACAGTATAACCCCTAACCCCACAGTATAACCCCTAACCCCACAGTCTAACCCCTAACCCCACAGTCTAACCCCTAACCCCACAGTCTAACCCCTAACCCCACAGTCTAACCCCTAACCCCACAGTATAACCCCTAACCCCACAGTCTAACCCCTAACCCCACAGTCTAACCCCTAACCCCACAGTATAACCCCTAACCCCACAGTCTAACCCCACAGTATAACCCCTAACCCCACAGCATAACCCCTAACCCCACAGTATAACCCCACAGTCTAACCCCTAACCCCACAGTATAACCCCTAACCCCACAGTCTAACCCCTAACCCCACAGTATAACCCCTAACCCCACAGTCTAACCCCTAACCCCACAGTCTAACCCCTAACCCCACAGTCTAACCCCTAACCCCACAGTCTAACCCCTAACCCCACAGTCTAACCCCTAACCCCACAGTCTAACCCCACAGTCTAACCCCACAGTCTAACCCCTAACCCCACAGTCTAACCCCTAACCCCACAGTATAACCCCTAACCCCACAGTCTAACCCCTAACCCCACAGTCTAACCCCACAGTATAACCCCTAACCCCACAGTCTAACCCCTAACCCCACAGTCTAACCCCTAACCCCACAGTCTAACCCCTAACCCCACAGTCTAACCCCACAGTATAACCCCTAACCCCACAGTATAACCCCTAACCCCACAGTCTAACCCCTAACCCCACAGTCTAACCCCTAACCCCACAGTCTAACCCCTAACCCTACAGTATAACCCCTAACCCCACAGTCTAACCCCTAACCCCACAGTATAACCCCTAACCCCACAGTCTAACCCCTAACCCCACAGTATAACCCCTAACCCCACAGTCTAACCCCTAACCCCACAGTCTAACCCCTAACCCCACAGTCTAACCCCTAACCCCACAGTCTAACCCCTAACCCCACAGTCTAACCCCTAACCCCACAGTATAACCCCTAACCCCACAGTATAACCCCTAACCCCACAGTCTAACCCCTAACCCCACAGTCTAACCCCTAACCCCACAGTCTAACCCCTAACCCCACAGTATAACCCCTAACCCCACAGTATAACCCCACAGTCTAACCCCTAACCCCACAGTATAACCCCTAACCCCACAGTCTAACCCCTAACCCCACAGTATAACCCCTAACCCCACAGTCTAACCCCTAACCCCACAGTCTAACCCCTAACCCCACAGTCTAACCCCTAACCCCACAGTCTAACCCCTAACCCTACAGTATAACCCCTAGCCCCACAGTCTAACCCCACAGTCTAACCCCTAACCCCACAGTCTAACCCCTAACCCCACAGTCTAACCCCTAACCCCACAGTATAACCCCTAACCCCACAGTCTAACCCCTAACCCCACAGTCTAACCCCTAACCCCACAGTCTAACCCCTAACCCCACAGTATAACCCCTAACCCCACAGTCTAACCCCTAACCCCACAGTCTAACCCCTAACCCCACAGTCTAACCCCTAACCCCACAGTATAACCCCTAACCCCACAGTATAACCCCACAGTCTAACCCCTAACCCCACAGTCTAACCCCTAACCCCACAGTCTAACCCCTAACCCCACAGTATAACCCCTAACCCCACAGTCTAACCCCTAACCCCACAGTATAACCCCTAACCCCACAGTATAACCCCACAGTCTAACCCCTAACCCCACAGTCTAACCCCTAACCCCACAGTCTAACCCCTAACCCCACAGTATAACCCCTAACCCCACAGTCTAACCCCTAACCCCACAGTCTAACCCCTAACCCCACAGTATAACCCCTAACCCCACAGTCTAACCCCTAACCCCACAGTCTAACCCCTAATCCCACAGTCTAACCCCACAGTATAACCCCTAACCCCACAGTCTAACCCCTAACCCCACAGTCTAACCCCTAACCCCACAGTCTAACCCCTAACCCCACAGTCTAACCCCTAACCCCACAGTCTAACCCCTAACCCCACAGTCTAACCCCTAACCCCACAGTCTAACCCCTAACCCCACAGTCTAACCCCTAACCCCACAGTCTAACCCCTAACCCCACAGTCTAACCCCACAGTCTAACCCCTAACCCCACAGTCTAACCCCTAATCCCACAGTCTAACCCCTAACCCCACAGTATAACCCCTAACCCCACAGAATAACCCCTAACCCCACAGTATAACCCCTAACCCCACAGTCTAACCCCTAACCCCACAGTCTAACCCCTAACCCCACAGTCTAACCCCTAACCCCACAGAATAACCCCTAACCCCACAGTATAACCCCTAACCCCACAGTCTAACCCCTAACCCCACAGTATAACCCCACAGAATAACCCCTAACCCCACAGAATAACCCCTAACCCCACAGTCTAACCCCTAACCCCACAGTCTAACCCCTAACCCTTTAAGAAGTACCAGGGACTACTGTTTAAACCAGAGCAGCTGCTCAGAGTTAACATTCATGGTTGTTCCTGGCCTTCTACCCTTCTGCCATGTTGCTCACAGCTAGCTAGTTGTTAGCGGAACTTCTTTAGGCAGGATACTAGTCTACTTCTCTGGATAGCTCTGTAAGATGTAATGGATTTGAAATGGAATGCATCTCTGTCGTCCTCCCCTGTGTAGCTGTGTGGGTATTTAGCATCTCTGTCCTCCTCCCCTGTGTAGCTGTGTGGGCATTTAGCATCTCTGTCCTCCTCCCCTGTCTAGCTGAGTGGGCATTTAGCATCTCTGTCCTCCTCCCCTGTCTAGCTGAGTGGGCATTTAGCATCTCTGTCCTCCTCCCCTGTCTAGCTGAGTGGGCATTTAGCATCTCTGTCCTCCTCCCCTGTCTAGCTGAGTGGGCATTTAGCATCTCTGTCCTCCTCCCCTGTCTAGCTGAGTGGGCATTTAGCATCTCTGTCCTCCTCCCCTGTCTAGCTGAGTGGGCATTTAGCATCTCTGTCCTCCTCCCCTGTCTAGCTGAGTGGGCATTTAGCATCTCTGTCCTCCTCCCCTGTCTAGCTGAGTGGGCATTTAGCATCTCTGTCCTCCTCCCCTGTCTAGCTGAGTGGGCATTTAGCATCTCTGTCCTCCTCCCCTGTCTAGCTGAGTGGGCATTTAGCATCTCTGTCCTCCTCCCCTGTGTAGCTGTGTGGGCATTTAGCATCTCTGTCCTCCTCCCCTGTGTAGCTAAATGGACATTTAGAAATGACTGATTCTGCCCTCCTCCTGTCCTCTAGTTGCTCTGTACCTGTTGTTGAACCTGGCTGAGGACACCAGGACAGAGCTGAAGATGAGAAACAAGAACATTGTCCACATGCTGGTGAAGACCCTGGACCGGGAGAATGAGGAACTACTGGTGCTGGTGGTGTCCTTCCTCAAGAAACTCAGCATCTTCCTGGAGAACAAGAACGATATGGTAAGAGATGGAGGGGAGCTAGTCTAGTCTAGTTTATATGGTGTTGGATCAGGAGTAGAGTCTAGTCTATATGGTGCTGGATCAGGAGTAGAGTCAGGGGTCTAGTTTATATGGTGCTGGATCAGGAGTAGAGTCTAGTTTATATGGTGTTGGATCAGCAGTAGAGTCAGGGGTCTAGTTTATATGGTGCTGGATCAGGAGTAGAGTCAGGGGTCTAGTTTATATGGTGCTGGATCAGGAGTAGAGTCAGGGGTCTAGTTTATATGGTGCTGGATCAGGATTAGAGTCAGGGGTCTAGTTTATATGGTGCTGGATCAGGAGTAGAGTCAGGGGTCTAGTTTATATGGTGCTGGATCAGGAGTAGAGTCAGGGGTCTAGTTTATATGGTGCTGGATCAGGAGTAGAGTCAGGGGTCTAGTTTATATGGTGCTGGATCAGGAGTAGAGTCTAGTCTAGTTTATATGGTGCTGGATCAGGAGTAGAGTCTAGTCTATATGGTGCTGGATCAGGAGTAGAGTCAGGGGTCTAGTTTATATGGTGCTGGATCAGGAGTAGAGTCTAGTCTATATGGTGCTGGATCAGGAGTAGAGTCTAGTCTATTTTATATGGTGCTGGATCAGGAGTAGAGTCAAGGGTCTAGTTTATATGGTGCTGGATCAGGAGTAGAGTCAGGGGTCTAGTTTATATGGTGCTGGATCAGGATTAGAGTCAGGGGTCTAGTTTATATGGTGCTGGATCAGGAGTAGAGTCAGGGGTCTAGTTTATATGGTTCTGGATCAGGAGTAGAGTCTAGTCTATATGGTGCTGGATCAGGAGTAGAGTCAAGGGTCTAGTTTATATGGTGCTGGATCAGGAGTAGAGTCTAGTCTAGTTTATATGGTGCTGGATCAGGAGTAGAGTCAGGGGTCTAGTTTATATGGTGCTGGATCAGGAGTAGAGTCTAGTCTATATGGTGCTGGATCAGGAGTAGAGTCAAGGGTCTAGTTTATATGGTACTGGATCAGGAGTAGAGTCAGGGGTCTAGTTTATATGGTGCTGGATCAGGATTAGAGTCAGGGGTCTAGTTTATATGGTGCTGGATCAGGAGTAGAGTCTAGTCTATATGGTGCTGGATCAGGAGTAGAGTCAGGGGTCTAGTTTATATGGTGCTGGATCAGGAGTAGAGTCTAGTCTATATGGTGCTGGATCAGGAGTAGAGTCAGGGGTCTAGTTTATATGGTGCTGGATCAGGAGTAGAGTCTAGTCTAGTTTATATGGTGCTGGATCAGGATTAGAGTCAGGGGTCTAGTTTATATGGTGCTGGATAAGGATTAGAGTCAGGGGTCTAGTTTATATGGTGCTGGATCAGGAGTAGAGTCTAGTCTAGTTTATATGGTGCTGGATCAGGAGTAGAGTCTAGTCTAGTTTATATGGTGCTGGATCAGGAGTAGAGTCAGGGGTCTAGTTTATATGGTGTTGGATCAGGAGTAGAGTCTAGTCTAGTTTATATGGTGCTGGATCAGGATTAGAGTCAGGGGTCTAGTTTATATGGTGCTGGATCAGGATTAGAGTCAGGGGTCTAGTTTATATGGTGCTGGATCAGGAGTAGAGTCTAGTCTAGTTTATATGGTGCTGGATCAGGATTAGAGTCAGGGGTCTAGTTTATATGGTGCTGGATCAGGATTAGAGTCAGGGGTCTAGTTTATATGGTGCTGGATCAGGAGTAGAGTCAGGGGTCTAGTTTATATGGTGCTGGATCAGGAGTAGAGTCTATTCTAGTCTATATGGTGCTGGATCAGGAGTCTAGTCTAGTTTATATGGTGCTGGATCAGGAGTAGAGTCAGGGGTCTAGTTTATATGGTGCTGGATCAGGAGTAGAGTCAGGGGTCTAGTTTATATGGTGCTGGATCAGGAGTAGAGTCTAGTCTAGTCTATATGGTGCTGGATCAGGAGTCTAGTCTAGTTTATATGGTGTTGGATCAGGAGTAGAGTCTCGTCTAGTTTATATGGTGCTGGATCAGGATTAGAGTCAGGGGTCTAGTTTATATGGTGCTGGATCAGGAGTAGAGTCAGGGGTCTAGTTTATATGGTGCTGGATCAGGAGTAGAGTCAGGGGTCTAGTTTATATGGTGCTGGATCAGGAGTAGAGTCTAGTCTAGTTTATATGGTGCTGGATCAGGATTAGAGTCAGGGGTCTAGTTTATATGGTGCTGGATCAGGAGTAGAGTCTAGTCTATTTTATATGGTGCTGGATCAGGAGTAGAGTCTAGTCTATTTTATATGGTGTTGGATCAGGAGTAGAGTCAGGGGTCTAGTTTATATGGTGCTGGATCAGGAGTAGAGTCTAGTCTAGTTTATATGGTGCTGGATCAGGAGTAGAGTCTAGTCTAGTTTATATGGTGCTGGATCAGGAGTAGAGTCAGGGGTCTAGTTTATATGGTGCTGGATCAGGAGGGGGTCTAGTTTATATGGTGCTGGATCAGGAGTAGAGTCAGGGGTCTAGTTTATATGGTGCTGGATCAGGAGTAGAGTCAGGGGTGTAGTTTATATGGTGCTGGATCAGGAGTAGAGTCTAGTCTAGTTTATATGGTGCTGGATCAGGAGTAGAGTCTCGTCTAGTTTATATGGTGCTGGATCAGGAGTAGAGTCAGGGGTCTAGTTTATATGGTGCTGGATCAGGAGGGGGTCTAGTCTATATGGTGCTGGATCAGGAGTAGAGTATGTAATAACTCTTGAGATATTCTGGGCTAAAAATGTAAGAAATAATACATGAAAAACAAATGACCTCATAGTTTCCTAAGGACCTGAAGCGAGGCGACCATCTCTGTCGGTTCCTAAGGACCTGAAGCGAGGCGACTATCTCTGTCGGTTCCTAAGGACCTGAAGCGAGGAGACCATCTCTGTCGGTTCCTAAGGACCTGAAGCGAGGCGACTATCTCTGTCGGTTCCTAAGGACCTGAAGCGAGGCGACCATCTCTGTCGGTTCCTAAGGACCTGAAGGGAGGCGACCATCTCTGTCGGTTCCTAAGGACCTGAAGCCAGGCGACCATCTCTGTCGGTTCCTAAGGACCTGAAGGGAGGAGACCTTCTCTCTCGGTTCCTAAGGACCTGAAGCGAGGCGACCATCTCTGTCGGTTCCTAAGGACCTGAAGCGAGGCGACTATCTCTGTCGGTTCCTACGGACCTGAAGGGAGGCGACTATCTCTGTCGGTTCCTACGGACCTGAAGGGAGGCGACCATCTCTCTCGGTTCCTACGGACCTGAAGCGAGGCGACTATCTCTGTCGGTTCCTAAGGACCTGAAGCGAGGCGACCATCTCTCTCGGTTCCTACGGACCTGAAGGGAGGCGACCATCTCTCTCGGTTCCTACGGACCTGAAGCGAGGCGACCATCTCTCTCGGTTCCTACGGACCTGAAGCGAGGCGACCATCTCTGTCGGTTCCTAAGGACCTGAAGCGAGGCGACTATCTCTGTCGGTTCCTAAGGACCTGAAGCGAGGCGACTATCTCTGTCGGTTCCTAAGGACCTGAAGCGAGGCGACCATCTCTGTCGGTTCCTAAGGACCTGAAGCGAGGCGACCATCTCTGTCGGTTCCTAAGGACCTGAAGCGAGGCGACTATCTCTGTCGGTTCCTAAGGACCTGAAGCGAGGCGACCATCTCTGTCGGTTCCTAAGGACCTGAAGCGAGGCGACCATCTCTGTCGGTTCCTAAGGACCTGAAGCCAGGCGACCATCTCTGTCGGTTCCTAAGGACCTGAAGAGAGGCGACCATCTCTGTCGGTTCCTACGGACCTGAAGCGAGGAGACCATCTCTGTCTGTTCCTAAGGACCTGAAGGGAGGCGACTATCTCTGTCGGTTCCTAAGGACCTGAAGGGAGGCGACTATCTCTGTCGGTTCCTAAGGACCTGAAGGGAGGCGACTATCTCTGTCGGTTCCTAAGGACCTGAAGGGAGGAGACCATCTCTGTCGGTTCCTAAGGGCCTGAAGGGAGGCGACTATCTCTGTCGGTTCCTAAGGACCTGAAGCGAGGCGACTATCTCTGTCGGTTCCTAAGGACCTGAAGCGAGGAGACCATCTCTGTCTGTTCCTAAGGACCTGAAGCGAGGCGACCATCTCTGTCGGTTCCTAAGGACCTGAAGAGAGGCGACCATCTCTGTCGGTGCCATCACCAAGGCCCTTCTCCCCCAATTGCTAAAATTTTCTGGGCAGCTCTAGGAAGGGTATTGGTTGTTCCAAACTTCTTCCATTTAAGACTGATGAAGGTGTTCTTGGGGACCTTCAATGCTGCAGAAGTGTTTTGGTATCCTTCCCCAGATCTGTGCCTCGACACAATCTTGTCTCAGAGCTCTACGGACAATTCCTTTGACTTCATGGCTTGGTTTTTGCTCTGACATGCTCTGTCAACTGTGGGACCTTATATAGACAGGTGTGTGCCTTTCCAAATCATATCCAATCAATTGAATTTACCACAGGTGGACTCCAATCAAGTTGTAGAAACATCTCAAGGATGATCAATAGAAACAGGATGCACCTGAGTTCAATTTTTAATCATGTAAACCTGTTTTTGCTTTGTCGTTCTGGGGTGTTGTGTGTAGATTGATGAGGATTTTTTTTTTTTTAATCAATTTTAGAATAAGTCTGTAATGTAACAAAATGTGGAAAAAGTCAAGGGGTCTGAATACTTTCCGAATGCACTGTATTTGGTGAGTAGAGTCAGGGGCCAGTTTCAACATCTCTACCAGACCTTTAGCCTTCACTCTGCTAGACAGTTCATGGACCCATTACGGTGGAGGAAATACAATACGTTGCATACAGGAGGACACTAGTTCAGAATATTGTATTTAAACAGAGAGGGATCAGAATATTTAACGCTAGCTTATAGAGGTTCCCTCTGTAGCTCTGCTGTACTGTCCTGATGTACTCTTCACGAGACATTTTACCAGTGAAGACACAACTACCTTGTTGTGTCCATACGTTTATACATCATCATTCTAGTCTATGGGGAAGGAGACATCATTGGACTGTATTTCACACAGCAGTGTACACATTAAACTATACCTGCTATAACCTGCTATAACCTGCTATACCTGCTATAACCTGCTATAACCTGCTATACCTGCTATAACCTGCTATAACCTGCTATACCTGCCATAACCTGCTATAACCTGTTATACCTGCTATAACCTGCTATAACCTGCTATACCTGCTATAACCTGTTATACCTGCTATAACCTGCTATAACCTGCTATACCTGCTATAACCTGCTATACCTGCTATAACCTGCTATACCTGCTATAACCTGCTATAACCTGCTATACCTGCCATAACCTGCTATAACCTGTTATACCTGCTATAACCTGCTATACCTGCTATAACCTGCTATACCTGCTATAACCTGTTATACCTGCTATAACCTGCTATAACCTGCTATACCTGCTATAACCTGCTATACCTGCTATAACCTGCTATTACCTGCTATAACCTGCTATACCTGCTATAACCTGCTATAACCTGCTATACCTGCTATAACCTGCTATAACCTGCTATACCTGCTATAACCTGCTATACCTGCTATAACCTGCTTGTGGGTGTACTGGATGCTATAATGAAAGTCATCACGAGTCCTAACCATTTCCCTGTTTTGTGATTGGTTGTTAACCCTAACCCTGTTTTGTGATTGGTTGGTTGTGTTGCTAGGCGGAGGTGGACACCGTAGAGCGTTTGTCTCGTTTGGTCCCGTGTGAACATGAAGACCTGCTGAACATCACACTGCGTCTCCTCCTCAACCTCTCCTTTGACACCGGGCTACGCAGCAAGATGGTGCAGGTCGGCTTGCTGCCCAAACTCACCTCCCTGCTGGGTACGTATGTCCTCTGTCTGTCTGTCTGTCTGTCTGTCTGTCTGTCTGTCTGTCTGTCTGTCTGTCTGTCTGTCTGTCTGTCTGTCTGTCTCTCTCTCTCTCTTGTCTCTCTCTCTCTCTCTTTCTCTCTCTCTCTCTCTCTGTCTCTGTCTCTGTCTCTCTCTGTCTCTGTCTCTGTCTCTGTCTCTGTCTCTGTCTCTCTCTCTCTCTCTCTGTCTCTGTCTCTGTCTCTGTCTCTGTCTCTGTCTCTCTCTCTCTCTCTCTCTCTCTCTCTCTCTCTCTCTCTCTCTCTCTCTCTCTCTCTCTCTCTCTCTCTCTCTCTCTCTCTCTCTCTCTCTCTCTCTCTCTCTCTCTCTCTCTCTCTCTCTCTCTCTCTCTCTCTTTCTTTCTCTCTCCATCTTCTGTCTCTCTCAATTCAATTTCAGTTCAATTCATTTCAAAAGGGTTTTATTGTCATGGAAAACATATGTTTACATTGCTAAAGCGAATGGAATAGACAATAAACGAAAGGGAAATCTACAAGGGAAACATTACTAAACATTACTACACTCACAAAAGTTTTAAAAGAATATAGACATTTCAAATGTTATATTATTGTAACAATATGCAAATAGTTGAAGTATGAAAGGGAAAATAAATAAACAGATAAATATGGGTTGTATTTACATTGTTGTTTGTTCTCCACTGGTTGCCCTGTGGGAATTTATCAATGTTTGATTTTGTTTTCAAATTCTTTGTGCGTCTCTGTGTGATCTGTGGGAAACATATTATGTGTCTGTCTGTTAGAAACAGAGAGATTAAGAGACAGAGAGACTTAGTTACACAAATCACACAGCTGCTTGTTTTCTCTCTCTCTCAGTTCAAGGGGCTTTATTGGCATGCAAGTGAACTAGATAATTAACAGAAGTGAAATAAACAATAAAAATGAACAGTAAACATTACACTCACAAAAGTTCCAAAAGAATAAAGACATTTCAAATGTCATATTATGTGCAAATAGTTAAAGTACAAAAGGGGAAAATAAATAAGCATAAATATGGGTTGTATTTACAATGGTGTTTGTTCTTCACTGGTTGCCCTTTTCTTGTGACAACAGGTCACACATCTTGCTGCTGTGATGGGACACTGTGGTATTTCACCCAGTAGATATGGGATCAAAATTTAGTTTGTTTTCAAATTCTTTGTGGATCTGTGTAATCTGAGGGAAACATGTTTCTCTAATATGGTCATACATTGGGCAGGAGGTTAGGAAGTGCAGCTCAGTTTCCATCTCATTTTGTGGGCAGTGTGCACATAGCCTGTCTTCTCTTGAGAGCCAGGTCTGCCTACGGCGGCCTTTCTCAATAGCAAGGCTATGCTCACTGAGTCTGTACATAGTCAAAGCTTTCCTTAAGTTTGGGTCCGTCACAGTGGTCAGGTATTCTGCCACTGTGTTCTCTCTGTTTAGGGACAAGTAGCATTCTAGTTTGCTCTGGTTTTTTGGTTGATTCTTTCCTGTGTGTTAAATAGTTATCTATTTGCTTTCTCATGATTAGGTTGGGTCTGATTGTGTTTCTGTTTTGGGGCTCTGTGGGGTCTAATTGTGTTTCTGTTTTGGGGCTCTGTGGGGTCTGATTTTGTTTCTGTTTTGGGGCTCTGTGGGGTCTAATTGTGTTTCTGTTTTGGGGCTCTGTGGGGTCTGTTGGTGTTTGTGAACAAAGCCCCAGAACCAGCTGGCTGAGGGGACTCCTCTCTAGGTTCATCTCTCTGTAGTTGAGGGCTTTGTGGTGGAATGTGTGGGCATCGCTTCCTTTTATTTAGGTGGTTGTATAATTTAAACAGGTATTTTCTGGATGTAGATAACTAGCAGGTATAATTCTGCTCTGCATTATTTGTTGTTTTGCGTTGTACACAAAGTATATTTCTTCAGAATTCTGCAGAGTGATACCTGTCCCAGACCTGCTGTTTTCTCTCTCTACCGGACCTGCTGTCTCTAATTCTGCATGCAGAGTGATACCTTGTCCCAGACCTGCTGTTTTCTCTCTCTACCGGACCTGCTGTATCTAACTCTGAATGATCGGCTATCAAAAGCCAACTGAAATTTACTCCTGCTGACCTGTTGCACCCTTGACAACCACTGTGATTATTATTATTTGACCCTGCTGGTCATCTATGAACGTTTGAACATCTTGGCCATGTTCTGTTATAATCTCCACCCGGCACAGCCAGAAGAGGACTGGCCCACCCCTCATAGCCTGGTTCCTCTCTAGGTTTCTTCCTAGGTTCCGGCCTTTCTAGGGAGTTTTTCCTAGCCACCGTGCTTCTACACCTGCATTGCTTGCTGTTTGGGGTTTTAGGCTGGGTTTCTGTACAGCACTTTGAGACATCAGCTGATGTAAGAAGGGCTATATAAATACATTTGATTGATTGAATTTGGTGTTTGTTCCGTTTTGTGAATTCTTGGTTGGTGAGCGGACCCCAGACCTCACAACCATAGAGGACAATGGGTTCTATAACTGACTCAAGTATTTTTAGCCAGATGCTAATTGGTATGTTGAATTTGATGTTCCTTTTGATGGTGTAGAAGGCCCTTCTTGCCTTGTCTCTCAGCTCGTTCACAGCTTTGTGGAAGTTACCTGTGGTGCTGATGTTTAGGCCGAGGTAGGTATAGTTTTTTTGTGTGCTCTAGGACAATGGTGTCTAGATGCAAGTCTAGATGGAATTTGTATTCGTGGTCCTGGCAACTGGACCTTTTTTGGATCGCCATTATTTGTGTCTTACTGAGATTTACTGTCGCGGCCCAGGTCTGTCAGGGCCCAGGTCTGTCAGGGCCCAGGTCTGTCAGGCCCCAGGTCTGTCAGGGCCCAGGTCTGTCAGGGCCCAGGTCTGTCAGGGCCCAGGTCTGTCAGGGCCCAGGTCTGTCAGGCTCCAGGTCTGTCAGGCTCCAGGTCTGTCAGGCCCCAGGTCTGTCAGGCCCCAGGTCTGACAGGGCCCAGGTCTGTCAGGGCCCAGGTCTGTCAGGGCCCAGGTCTGTCAGGGCCCAGGTCTGTCAGGCCCCAGGTCTGTCAGGGCCCAGGTCTGTCAGGCCCCAGGTCTGTCAGGGCCCAGGTCTGTCAGGGCCCAGGTCTGTCAGGCCCCAGGTCTGTCAGGGCCCAGGTCTGTCAGGGCCAGGTCTGTCAGGGCCCAGGTCTGACAGAATCTGTGCAGAAGATCTAGGTGCTGCTGTAGACCCTTTGACTAGACCATTCTAGTGCCCTTGCCAATTCATTGATATACATGTTGAAGATGGTGGGCTGAGGGTAATGTTGAAAAGTTTAAGAATAGCCCATTTGAATTTGTGGTTTACCATCAACAACACAGGTCTTTTTGGGTTGAAGGGTTTGTATTTTGTCCTGTAGTTCATCCAATATAATTGGAGAATCCAGTGGGTTCTGGTAGTCTTTAATAGCTGATTCTAAGATTTGTAAGTGATCAGGTATACAGTCTGTTTTTGCTCTTGGTTCTTGGGTGTTAGAGCGGCAGATAGCCTAGCAGTTAAATGATTTTACATTACATTTAAGTCATTTAGCAGACGCTCTTATCCAGAGCGACTTACAAATTGGAAAGTTCACACATATTCATCCTGGTCCCCCCGTGGGAAATGAACCCACAACCCTGGCGTTGCAAGCGCCATGCTCTACCAACTGAGCCACACGGGACCTATGATCATGTATACAATCTGGTTTTGCTCTTGGTTCTTGGTTGTTAGGGCGGCAGGTAGCCTTGCAGTTAAAAGCTCTTGGTTCTTGGTTGTTAGGGCGGCAGGTAGCCTAGCAGTTAAAAGCTCTTGGTTCTTGGTTGTTAGGGCGGCAGATAGCCTAGCAGTTAAAAGCTCTTGGTTCTTGGTTGTTAGGGCGGCAGGTAGCCTAGCAGTTCAAAGCTCTTGGTTCTTGGTTGTTAGGGCGGCAGGTAGCCTAGCAGTTAAAAGCTCTTGGTTCTTGGTTGTTAGGGCGGCAGATAGCCTTGCAGTTAAAAGCTCTTGGTTCTTGGTTGTTAGGGCGGCAGGTAGCCTTGCAGTTAAAAGCTCTTGGTTCTTGGTTGTTAGGGCGGCAGGTAGCCTAGCAGTTAAAAGCTCCTGGTTCTTGGTTGTTAGGGCGGCAGATAGCCTAGCAGTTCAAAGCTCTTGGTTCTTGGTTGTTAGGGCGGCAGGTAGCCTAGCAGTTCAAAGCTCTTGGTTCTTGGTTGTTAGGGCGGCAGATAGCCTTGCAGTTAAAAGCTCTTGGTTCTTGGGTGTTAGGGCGGCAGATAGCCTAGCAGTTCAAAGCTCTTGGTTCTTGGTTGTTAGGGCGGCAGATAGCCTTGCAGTTCAAAGCTCTTGGTTCTTGGTTGTTAGGGCGGCAGGTAGCCTAGCAGTTCAAAGCTCTTGGTTCTTGGTTGTTAGGGCGGCAGATAGCCTTGCAGTTCAAAGCTCTTGGTTCTTGGTTGTTAGGGCGGCAGGTAGCCTAGCAGTTAAAAGCTCTTGGTTCTTGGTTGTTAGGGCGGCAGATAGCCTAGCAGTTCAAAGCTCTTGGTTCTTGGTTGTTAGGGCGGCAGGTAGCCTAGCAGTTAAAAGCTCTTTGTTCTTGGTTGTTAGGGCGGCAGATAGCCTAGCAGTTCAAAGCTCTTGGTTCTTGGTTGTTAGGGCGGCAGGTAGCCTAGCAGTTAAAAGCTCTTGGTTCTTGGTTGTTAGGGCGGCAGATAGCCTAGCAGTTCAAAGCTCTTGGTTCTTGGTTGTTAGGGCGGCAGGTAGCCTAGCAGTTAAAAGCTCTTGGTTCTTGGTTGTTAGGGCGGCAGGTAGCCTAGCAGTTCAAAGCTCTTGGTTCTTGGTTGTTAGGGCGATAGGTAGCCTAGCAGTTCAAAGCTCTTGGTTCTTGGTTGTTAGGGCGGCAGGTAGCCTAGCAGTTAAAAGCTCTTGGTTCTTGGTTGTTAGGGCGGCAGGTAGCCGAGCAGTTCAAAGCTCTTGGTTCTTGGTTGTTAGGGCGGCAGGTAGCCTAGCAGTTAAAAGCTCTTGGTTCTTGGTTGTTAGGGCGGCAGGTAGCCTAGCAGTTCAAAGCTCTTGGTTCTTGGGTGTTAGGGCGGCAGGTAGCCTAGCAGTTAAAAGCTCTTGGTTCTTGGTTGTTAGGGCGGCAGGTAGCCTAGCAGTTCAAAGCTCTTGGTTCTTGGTTGTTAGGGCGGCAGATAGCCTAGCAGTTAAAAGCTCTTGGTTCTTGGTTGTTAGGGCGGCAGATAGCCTAGCAGTTAAAAGCTCTTGGTTCTTGGTTGTTAGGGCGGCAGGTAGCCTAGCAGTTCAAAGCTCTTGGTTCTTGGTTGTTAGGGCGGCAGGTAGCCTAGCAGTTAAAAGCTCTTGGTTCTTGGTTGTTAGGGCGGCAGGTAGCCTAGCAGTTCAAAGCTCTTGGTTCTTGGTTGTTAGGGCGGCAGATAGCCTAGCAGTTAAAAGCTCTTGGTTCTTGGTTGTTAGGGCGGCAGGTAGCCTTGCAGTTAAAAGCTCTTGGTTCTTGGTTGTTAGGGCGGCAGGTAGCCTAGCAGTTCAAAGCTCTTGGTTCTTGGTTGTTAGGGCGGCAGATAGCCTAGCAGTTCAAAGCTCTTGGTTCTTGGTTGTTAGGGCGGCAGATAGCCTAGCAGTTCAAAGCTCTTGGTTGTTGGTTGTTAGGGCGGCAGGTAGCCTAGCAGTTAAAAGCTCTTGGTTCTTGGTTGTTAGGGCGGCAGATAGCCTAGCAGTTCAAAGCTCTTGGTTCTTGGTTGTTAGGGCGGCAGGTAGCCTAGCAGTTAAAAGCTCTTTGTTCTTGGTTGTTAGGGCGGCAGATAGCCTAGCAGTTCAAAGCTCTTGGTTCTTGGTTGTTAGGGCGGCAGGTAGCCTAGCAGTTAAAAGCTCTTGGTTCTTGGTTGTTAGGGCGGCAGATAGCCTAGCAGTTCAAAGCTCTTGGTTCTTGGTTGTTAGGGCGGCAGGTAGCCTAGCAGTTAAAAGCTCTTGGTTCTTGGTTGTTAGGGCGGCAGGTAGCCTAGCAGTTCAAAGCTCTTGGTTCTTGGTTGTTAGGGCGATAGGTAGCCTAGCAGTTCAAAGCTCTTGGTTCTTGGTTGTTAGGGCGGCAGGTAGCCTAGCAGTTAAAAGCTCTTGGTTCTTGGTTGTTAGGGCGGCAGGTAGCCTAGCAGTTCAAAGCTCTTGGTTCTTGGTTGTTAGGGCGGCAGGTAGCCTAGCAGTTAAAAGCTCTTGGTTCTTGGTTGTTAGGGCGGCAGGTAGCCTAGCAGTTCAAAGCTCTTGGTTCTTGGGTGTTAGGGCGGCAGGTAGCCTAGCAGTTAAAAGCTCTTGGTTCTTGGTTGTTAGGGCGGCAGGTAGCCTAGCAGTTCAAAGCTCTTGGTTCTTGGTTGTTAGGGCGGCAGATAGCCTAGCAGTTAAAAGCTCTTGGTTCTTGGTTGTTAGGGCGGCAGATAGCCTAGCAGTTAAAAGCTCTTGGTTCTTGGTTGTTAGGGCGGCAGGTAGCCTAGCAGTTCAAAGCTCTTGGTTCTTGGTTGTTAGGGCGGCAGGTAGCCTAGCAGTTAAAAGCTCTTGGTTCTTGGTTGTTAGGGCGGCAGATAGCCTAGCAGTTAAAAGCTCTTGGTTCTTGGTTGTTAGGGCGGCAGGTAGCCTAGCAGTTCAAAGCTCTTGGTTCTTGGTTGTTAGGGCGGCAGGTAGCCTAGCAGTTAAAAGCTCTTGGTTCTTGGTTGTTAGGGCGGCAGATAGCCTTGCAGTTAAAAGCTCTTGGTTCTTGGTTGTTAGGGCGGCAGGTAGCCTTGCAGTTAAAAGCTCTTGGTTCTTGGTTGTTAGGGCGGCAGGTAGCCTAGCAGTTAAAAGCTCCTGGTTCTTGGTTGTTAGGGCGGCAGATAGCCTAGCAGTTCAAAGCTCTTGGTTCTTGGTTGTTAGGGCGGCAGGTAGCCTAGCAGTTCAAAGCTCTTGGTTCTTGGTTGTTAGGGCGGCAGATAGCCTTGCAGTTAAAAGCTCTTGGTTCTTGGGTGTTAGGGCGGCAGATAGCCTAGCAGTTCAAAGCTCTTGGTTCTTGGTTGTTAGGGCGGCAGATAGCCTTGCAGTTCAAAGCTCTTGGTTCTTGGTTGTTAGGGCGGCAGGTAGCCTAGCAGTTCAAAGCTCTTGGTTCTTGGTTGTTAGGGCGGCAGATAGCCTTGCAGTTCAAAGCTCTTGGTTCTTGGTTGTTAGGGCGGCAGGTAGCCTAGCAGTTAAAAGCTCTTGGTTCTTGGTTGTTAGGGCGGCAGATAGCCTAGCAGTTCAAAGCTCTTGGTTCTTGGTTGTTAGGGCGGCAGGTAGCCTAGCAGTTAAAAGCTCTTTGTTCTTGGTTGTTAGGGCGGCAGATAGCCTAGCAGTTCAAAGCTCTTGGTTCTTGGTTGTTAGGGCGGCAGGTAGCCTAGCAGTTAAAAGCTCTTGGTTCTTGGTTGTTAGGGCGGCAGATAGCCTAGCAGTTCAAAGCTCTTGGTTCTTGGTTGTTAGGGCGGCAGGTAGCCTAGCAGTTAAAAGCTCTTGGTTCTTGGTTGTTAGGGCGGCAGGTAGCCTAGCAGTTCAAAGCTCTTGGTTCTTGGTTGTTAGGGCGATAGGTAGCCTAGCAGTTCAAAGCTCTTGGTTCTTGGTTGTTAGGGCGGCAGGTAGCCTAGCAGTTAAAAGCTCTTGGTTCTTGGTTGTTAGGGCGGCAGGTAGCCGAGCAGTTCAAAGCTCTTGGTTCTTGGTTGTTAGGGCGGCAGGTAGCCTAGCAGTTAAAAGCTCTTGGTTCTTGGTTGTTAGGGCGGCAGGTAGCCTAGCAGTTCAAAGCTCTTGGTTCTTGGGTGTTAGGGCGGCAGGTAGCCTAGCAGTTAAAAGCTCTTGGTTCTTGGTTGTTAGGGCGGCAGGTAGCCTAGCAGTTCAAAGCTCTTGGTTCTTGGTTGTTAGGGCGGCAGATAGCCTAGCAGTTAAAAGCTCTTGGTTCTTGGTTGTTAGGGCGGCAGATAGCCTAGCAGTTAAAAGCTCTTGGTTCTTGGTTGTTAGGGCGGCAGGTAGCCTAGCAGTTCAAAGCTCTTGGTTCTTGGTTGTTAGGGCGGCAGGTAGCCTAGCAGTTAAAAGCTCTTGGTTCTTGGTTGTTAGGGCGGCAGGTAGCCTAGCAGTTCAAAGCTCTTGGTTCTTGGTTGTTAGGGCGGCAGATAGCCTAGCAGTTAAAAGCTCTTGGTTCTTGGTTGTTAGGGCGGCAGGTAGCCTTGCAGTTAAAAGCTCTTGGTTCTTGGTTGTTAGGGCGGCAGGTAGCCTAGCAGTTCAAAGCTCTTGGTTCTTGGTTGTTAGGGCGGCAGATAGCCTAGCAGTTCAAAGCTCTTGGTTCTTGGTTGTTAGGGCGGCAGATAGCCTAGCAGTTCAAAGCTCTTGGTTGTTGGTTGTTAGGGCGGCAGGTAGCCTAGCAGTTAAAAGCTCTTGGTTCTTGGTTGTTAGGGCGGCAGATAGCCTAGCAGTTCAAAGCTCTTGGTTCTTGGTTGTTAGGGCGGCAGGTAGCCTAGCAGTTAAAAGCTCTTTGTTCTTGGTTGTTAGGGCGGCAGATAGCCTAGCAGTTCAAAGCTCTTGGTTCTTGGTTGTTAGGGCGGCAGGTAGCCTAGCAGTTAAAAGCTCTTGGTTCTTGGTTGTTAGGGCGGCAGATAGCCTAGCAGTTCAAAGCTCTTGGTTCTTGGTTGTTAGGGCGGCAGGTAGCCTAGCAGTTAAAAGCTCTTGGTTCTTGGTTGTTAGGGCGGCAGGTAGCCTAGCAGTTCAAAGCTCTTGGTTCTTGGTTGTTAGGGCGATAGGTAGCCTAGCAGTTCAAAGCTCTTGGTTCTTGGTTGTTAGGGCGGCAGGTAGCCTAGCAGTTAAAAGCTCTTGGTTCTTGGTTGTTAGGGCGGCAGGTAGCCTAGCAGTTCAAAGCTCTTGGTTCTTGGTTGTTAGGGCGGCAGGTAGCCTAGCAGTTAAAAGCTCTTGGTTCTTGGTTGTTAGGGCGGCAGGTAGCCTAGCAGTTCAAAGCTCTTGGTTCTTGGGTGTTAGGGCGGCAGGTAGCCTAGCAGTTAAAAGCTCTTGGTTCTTGGTTGTTAGGGCGGCAGGTAGCCTAGCAGTTCAAAGCTCTTGGTTCTTGGTTGTTAGGGCGGCAGATAGCCTAGCAGTTAAAAGCTCTTGGTTCTTGGTTGTTAGGGCGGCAGATAGCCTAGCAGTTAAAAGCTCTTGGTTCTTGGTTGTTAGGGCGGCAGGTAGCCTAGCAGTTCAAAGCTCTTGGTTCTTGGTTGTTAGGGCGGCAGGTAGCCTAGCAGTTAAAAGCTCTTGGTTCTTGGTTGTTAGGGCGGCAGGTAGCCTAGCAGTTCAAAGCTCTTGGTTCTTGGTTGTTAGGGCGGCAGATAGCCTAGCAGTTAAAAGCTCTTGGTTCTTGGTTGTTAGGGCGGCAGGTAGCCTTGCAGTTAAAAGCTCTTGGTTCTTGGTTGTTAGGGCGGCAGGTAGCCTAGCAGTTCAAAGCTCTTGGTTCTTGGTTGTTAGGGCGGCAGATAGCCTAGCAGTTCAAAGCTCTTGGGTCTTGGTTGTTAGGGCGGCAGATAGCCTAGCAGTTCAAAGCTCTTGGTTGTTGGTTGTTAGGGCGGCAGGTAGCCTAGCAGTTAAAAGCTCTTGGTTCCTGGTTGTTAGGGCGGCAGGTAGCCTAGCAGTTAAAAGCTCCTGGTTCTTGGTTGTTAGGGCGGCAGATAGCCTAGCAGTTCAAAGCTCTTGGTTCTTGGTTGTTAGGGCGGCAGGTAGCCTAGCAGTTCAAAGCTCTTGGTTC
The DNA here is from genome assembly GCF_045679555.1 of Salvelinus alpinus. Classification (NCBI taxonomy): domain Eukaryota; kingdom Metazoa; phylum Chordata; class Actinopteri; order Salmoniformes; family Salmonidae; genus Salvelinus; species Salvelinus alpinus. The sequence continues at coordinate 2,202,963 of NC_092108.1, read as the reverse complement.
TTGGTTGTTAGGGCGGCAGATAGCCTTGCAGTTAAAAGCTCTTGGTTCTTGGGTGTTAGGGCGGCAGATAGCCTAGCAGTTCAAAGCTCTTGGTTCTTGGTTGTTAGGGCGGCAGATAGCCCTGCAGTTCAAAGCTCTTGGTTCTTGGTTGTTAGGGCGGCAGGTAGCCTAGCAGTTAAAAGCTCTTGGTTCTTGGTTGTTAGGGCGGCAGATAGCCTAGCAGTTCAAAGCTCTTGGTTCTTGGTTGTTAGGGCGGCAGGTAGCCTAGCAGTTAAAAGCTCTTGGTTCTTGGTTGTTAGGGCGGCAGATAGCCTAGCAGTTCAAAGCTCTTGGTTCTTGGTTGTTAGGGCGGCAGGTAGCCTAGCAGTTAAAAGCTCTTGGTTCTTGGTTGTTAGGGCGGCAGATAGCCTAGCAGTTCAAAGCTCTTGGTTCTTGGTTGTTAGGGCGGCAGGTAGCCTAGCAGTTAAAAGCTCTTGGTTCTTGGTTGTTAGGGCGGCAGGTAGCCTAGCAGTTCAAAGCTCTTGGTTCTTGGTTGTTAGGGCGATAGGTAGCCTAGCAGTTCAAAGCTCTTGGTTCTTGGTTGTTAGGGCGGCAGGTAGCCTAGCAGTTAAAAGCTCTTGGTTCTTGGTTGTTAGGGCGGCAGGTAGCCTAGCAGTTCAAAGCTCTTGGTTCTTGGTTGTTAGGGCGGCAGGTAGCCTAGCAGTTCAAAGCTCTTGGTTCTTGGTTGTTAGGGCGGCAGATAGCCTAGCAGTTAAAAGCTCTTGGTTCTTGGTTGTTAGGGCGGCAGGTAGCCTTGCAGTTAAAAGCTCTTGGTTCTTGGTTGTTAGGGCGGCAGGTAGCCTAGCAGTTCAAAGCTCTTGGTTCTTGGTTGTTAGGGCGGCAGATAGCCTAGCAGTTAAAAGCTCTTGGTTCTTGGTTGTTAGGGCGGCAGATAGCCTAGCAGTTAAAAGCTCTTGGTTCTTGGTTGTTAGGGCGGCAGGTAGCCTAGCAGTTCAAAGCTCTTGGTTCTTGGTTGTTAGGGCGGCAGATAGCCTAGCAGTTAAAGCTCTTGGTTCCTGGTTGTTAGGGCGGCAGGTAGCCTAGCAGTTAAAAGCTCCTGGTTCTTGGTTGTTAGGGCGGCAGATAGCCTAGCAGTTCAAAGCTCTTGGTTCTTGGTTGTTAGGGCGGCAGGTAGCCTAGCAGTTCAAAGCTCTTGGTTCTTGGTTGTTAGGGCGGCAGATAGCCTTGCAGTTAAAAGCTCTTGGTTCTTGGGTGTTAGGGCGGCAGATAGCCTAGCAGTTCAAAGCTCTTGGTTCTTGGTTGTTAGGGCGGCAGATAGCCCTGCAGTTCAAAGCTCTTGGTTCTTGGTTGTTAGGGCGGCAGGTAGCCTAGCAGTTAAAAGCTCTTGGTTCTTGGTTGTTAGGGCGGCAGATAGCCTAGCAGTTCAAAGCTCTTGGTTCTTGGTTGTTAGGGCGGCAGGTAGCCTAGCAGTTAAAAGCTCTTGGTTCTTGGTTGTTAGGGCGGCAGATAGCCTAGCAGTTCAAAGCTCTTGGTTCTTGGTTGTTAGGGCGGCAGGTAGCCTAGCAGTTAAAAGCTCTTGGTTCTTGGTTGTTAGGGCGGCAGATAGCCTAGCAGTTCAAAGCTCTTGGTTCTTGGTTGTTAGGGCGGCAGGTAGCCTAGCAGTTAAAAGCTCTTGGTTCTTGGTTGTTAGGGCGGCAGGTAGCCTAGCAGTTCAAAGCTCTTGGTTCTTGGTTGTTAGGGCGATAGGTAGCCTAGCAGTTCAAAGCTCTTGGTTCTTGGTTGTTAGGGCGGCAGGTAGCCTAGCAGTTAAAAGCTCTTGGTTCTTGGTTGTTAGGGCGGCAGGTAGCCTAGCAGTTCAAAGCTCTTGGTTCTTGGTTGTTAGGGCGGCAGGTAGCCTAGCAGTTCAAAGCTCTTGGTTCTTGGTTGTTAGGGCGGCAGATAGCCTAGCAGTTAAAAGCTCTTGGTTCTTGGTTGTTAGGGCGGCAGGTAGCCTTGCAGTTAAAAGCTCTTGGTTCTTGGTTGTTAGGGCGGCAGGTAGCCTAGCAGTTCAAAGCTCTTGGTTCTTGGTTGTTAGGGCGGCAGATAGCCTAGCAGTTAAAAGCTCTTGGTTCTTGGTTGTTAGGGCGGCAGATAGCCTAGCAGTTAAAAGCTCTTGGTTCTTGGTTGTTAGGGCGGCAGGTAGCCTAGCAGTTCAAAGCTCTTGGTTCTTGGTTGTTAGGGCGGCAGATAGCCTAGCAGTTAAAGCTCTTGGTTCTTGGTTGTTAGGGCGGCAGATAGCCTAGCAGTTCAAAGCTCTTGGTTCTTGGTTGTTAGGGCGGCAGGTAGCCTAGCAGTTCAAAGCGTTGGGCCAGTAACCGAAAAGGTTGTTGGTTCGAATCGCCGAGCCAACTAGATGAAGAGTCTGCCGACGTGCCCTTGAGCAAGGCACTTAACCCTAGTTGCTCCTGTAATTCGCTCTGGATAAGAGCGTCTGCTAAATGACAAAAAAGTCAAGATGTCTGAAAAGATTGGAGAAGTGGTTTATCCATACATCTCTGTTTAGGATAGATACCTCTTCATGTCGTTCTTTGTTTTAGTGTTTTCCAATTCTCCCAGAAGTGGTTAGAGTCTATGGATTATTTAATTACATTGAGCTGATTACTGACGTGCTGTTCCTTCTTTTTCCGTAGTGTATTTCTGTATTGTTTTAGTGATTTCACCATAGTGAAGGCTCAGGTTTTCTGGGTCTCTATGTTTTTAGGTTGGATAGGTTTCTCAATTTCTCTCTCTGTCTCTCTCTCTCTCTCTCTCTCTCTCTCTCTCTCTCTCTCTCTCTCTCTCTCTCTCTCTCTCTCTCTCTCTCTCTCTCTCTCTCTCTCTCTCTCTCTCTCTCTCTCTCTCTCTCTCTCTCTCTCTCTCTCTCTCTCTCTCTCTCTCTCTCGCGCTCTCTCTTTCTGTCGCGCTCTCTCTCTCTGTCTGTCTCTCTCTCTCTCTCTCTCTCTCTCTCTCTCGCGCTCTCTCTTTCTGTTGCGCTCTCTCTCTCTGTCTGTCTGTCTCTCTCTCTCTCTCTCTCTCTCTCTCTCTCTCTCTCTGTCTCTCTCTCTCTCTCTCTCGCTCTCTCTCTCGCTCTCTCTCTCTCTCTCTCTCTCTCTCTATCTCTTCCTCTCTCTCATTCTACTGATGTACCTACCATATCAGTTGTAATGTATCAGGTTTGAGCTGGTTTAATGTGTAGTAATGTGTTCCTTCTGTCAGGTGACGAGAACCACAAGCAGATGGCCATGTGTATCCTGTACCACATCAGTGTTGATGACAGGTTCAAGTCCATGTTCGCCTACACAGACTGCATCCCACAGGTAACAATAGTACAACACCTGATCCTAGATCAGCACCTACAACAGTGTTATTTGTCGCATATGCCGAATACAACAGGTGTAGTAGACCTCACAGTGAAATGCTGAATACAACAGGTGTAGTAGACCTCACAGTGAAATGCTGAATACAACAGGTGTAGTAGACCTCACAGTGAAATGCTGAATACAACAGGTGTAGTAGACCTCACAGTGAAATGCTGAATACAACAGGTGTAGTAGACCTCACAGTGAAATGCTGAATACAACAGGTGTAGTAGACCTCACAGTGAAATGCTGAATACAACAGGTGTAGTAGACCTCACAGTGAAATGCTGAATACAACAGGTGTAGTAGACCTCACAGTGAAATGCTGAATACAACAGGTGTAGTAGACCTCACAGTGAAATGCTGAATACAACAGGTGTAGTAGACCTCACAGTGAAATGCTGAATACAACAGGTGTAGTAGACCTTACAGTGAAATGCTGAATACAACAGGTGTAGTAGACCTCACAGTGAAATGCTGAATACAACAGGTGTAGTAGACCTTACAGTGAAATGCTGAATACAACAGGTGTAGTAGACCTCACAGTGAAATGCTGAATACAACAGGTGTAGTAGACCTCACAGTGAAATGCTGAATACAACAGGTGTAGTAGACCTTACAGTGAAATGCTGAATACAACAGGTGTAGTAGATCTCACAGTGAACTGCTGAATACAACAGGTGTAGTAGACCTTACAGTGAAATGCTGAATACAGCAGGTGTAGTAGACCTTACAGTGAAATGCTGAATACAGCAGGTGTAGTAGACCTCACAGTGAAATGCTGAATACAACAGGTGTAGTAGACCTCACAGTGAAATGCTGAATACAACAGGTGTAGTAGACCTTACAGTGAAATGCTGAATACAACAGGTGTAGTAGACTTTACAGTGAAATGCTGAATACAACAGGTGTAGTAGACCTCACAGTGAAATGCTGAATACAACAGGTGTAGTAGACCTCACAGTGAAATGCTGAATACAACAGGTGTAGTAGACCTTACAGTGAAATGCTGAATACAACAGGTGTAGTAGACCTCACAGTGAAATGCTGAATACAGCAGGTGTAGTAGACCTCACAGTGAAATGCTGAATACAACAGGTGTAGTAGACCTTACAGTGAAATGCTGAATACAACAGGTGTAGTAGACCTTACAGTGAAATGCTGAATACAACAGGTGTAGTAGACCTTACAGTGAAATGCTGAATACAACAGGTGTAGTAGACCTCACAGTGAAATGCTGAATACAACAGGTGTAGTAGACCTCACAGTGAAATGCTGAATACAACAGGTGTAGTAGACCTCACAGTGAAATGCTGAATACAACAGGTGTAGTAGACCTTACAGTGAAATGCTGAATACAACAGGTGTAGTAGACCTCACAGTGAAATGCTGAATACAACAGGTGTAGTAGACCTTACAGTGAAATGCTGAATACAACAGGTGTAGTAGACCTCACAGTGAAATGCTGAATACAACAGGTGTAGTAGACCTCACAGTGAAATGCTTAATACAACAGGTGTAGTAGACCTTACAGTGAAATGCTGAATACAACAGGTGTAGTAGACCTCACAGTGAAATGCTGAATACAACAGGTGTAGTAGACCTCACAGTGAAATGCTTAATACAACAGGTGTAGTAGACCTCACAGTGAAATGCTGAATACAACAGGTGTAGTAGACCTTACAGTGAAATGCTGAATACAACAGGTGTAGTAGACCTCACAGTGAAATGCTGAATACAACAGGTGTAGTAGACCTCACAGTGAAATGCTGAATACAACAGGTGTAGTAGACCTCACAGTGAAATGCTGAATACAACAGGTGTAGTAGACCTTACAGTGAAATGCTGAATACAACAGGTGTAGTAGACCTCACAGTGAAATGCTGAATACAACAGGTGTAGTAGACCTTACAGTGAAATGCTGAATACAACAGGTGTAGTAGACCTCACAGTGAAATGCTGAATACAACAGGTGTAGTAGACCTCACAGTGAAATGTTGAATACAACAGGTGTAGTAGACCTCACAGTGAAATGCTGAATACAGCAGGTGTAGTAGACCTCACCGTGAAATGCTGAATACAACAGGTGTGGTAGACCTCACAGTGAAATGCTGAATACAACAGGTGTAGTAGACCTCACAGTGAAATGCTGAATACAACAGGTGTAGTAGACCTCACAGTGAAATGCTGAATACAACAGGTGTAGTAGACCTCACAGTGAAATGCTGAATACAACAGGTGTAGACCTCACAGTGAAATGCTGAATACAACAGGTGTAGTAGACCTCACAGTGAAATGCTGAATACAACAGGTTTAGTAGACCTCACAGTGAAATGCTGAATACAACAGGTGTAGTAGACCTCACAGTGAAATGCTGAATACAACAGGTGTAGTAGACCTCACAGTGAAATGCTGAATACAACAGGTGTAGTAGACCTCACAGTGAAATGCTGAATACAACAGGTGTAGTAGACCTTACAGTGAAATGCTGAATACAACAGGTGTAGATCTTACAGTGAAATGCTTACTGACAAGCCCTTAACCAACAATGTAGTTTTAAGAAAAATATCCCCCCCAAAATAAGTAACAAATAATTAAAGAGCAGCAGTAAAATAACAATAGCGATGCTATATACAGGGGGTACCGATACAGAGTCAATGTGGAGGCTATATACAGGGGGTACTGGTACAGTACTGGCGAAAACTGGCGAAACAGCTGATTGGCTGGACCGAAGGCAAAATCTAGGTATTTTCTTGATGCTATGACAGAGTCTGGTGGTGATCCCGCTAAATTCTGGAAAACTGTTAACTCACTTAAAGGAAACTCCTCGACGTCCGAAGCAAACTACATCGGAATCTGGGATCATCAGCGACCGAATTGAAATTCGTGATGTTTTTAATAAGCATTTTATTTCTGTTGGTTTTCTTTTTGAAAATAAAAAATGTCCAACATGATCCTGACCGGTCTGTTGTTTCAGCCCCCCGGCCTTCAGCTGATGTAGAAAACATTAAGCCGGTTTTTAACTTCCAAAAAGTCACAGAAGATGAGGTCTTATCTGCACTATCTGCTATAGATTCTAAGAAATCATTAGGTGCTGACAATCTGGATCTATATTTACTCAAGTGTGCGGCACCTATTATTGCTAGTGCAGTGACGCATATTTTTTTATCAAACATTAGTCGTAGGAAATATTCCTAAATCTTAGAAAACAGCTTTTGTTATACCACTCCTCAAGGGAGGTGATGGTAGTGAGTTGGATAATTATCGGCCCATCTCTAAGCTCTCCTGTTTGGCTAAAATTCTAGAGTCACTGGTGAATAGGCAACTACAATCTTTTTTAACTGTTAACAATACTCTTTCTAGTAATCAATCTGGCTTCAGACCTAAACACAGTACTATTACGGCCACTGTACGTGTTGTAAATGATATTGCTAATGCTCTAGATAATAGAAAGTACTGTGCCGCCTTGTTCATAGATTTGTCTAAAGCTTTTGACACTGTAGACCATGCGATACTTTTGGGTAAGCTGTGGTCAATAGGACTGGGATTGGATGCCTGTCGTTGGTTTCATGACTATCTAAAGGATAGAAGTCAGGCTGTTAGAGTCGACGGGATCCAGTCAGAGCCATTGGAGTTGGTTAAAGGGGTCCCACAAGGTTCTATACTTGGTCCATTACTGTTCACTCTCTACATAAACAATATCGATGATGAGGTAAATGTAAAAATCATCTATAAGCTGATGACACTGTCATGTACTCTATTGCAGCTGACCAAGCATTATCACAGTTGGAGACAGATTTTAAGATATTACAAGGGTCTTTTATACAGCTGAAACTTGTTTTAAATGCAAAGAAAACATTTTATGATTTTAACAGGTTTAAAAAGTTAGTTTGAAAATACACTTATGAGCTTAGATGGCTCTCGAATTAATCAGGTCTCTGCATATAAATACTTAGGGATATGGTTGGATGATAAAATGTCTTTTAAAATGCATATGGATGAACTTTATAAACGTCTAAAAATCAATCTCGGCTTCCTCTATAGAAACAGGACATGCTTGTCCTCTACAAATAGAAGACAAATTGTGGAAGCTACTTTTATGTCTGTTATAGATGATGGGGATATTATCTACATGCATCCACACTTAAATCTCTGGATGCTACTTATCATTGAGTTTATTACGGGTGCTACAGAACTCACCACTGTGTTTTATATCAACATGTGGGTTGGACTTCGCTGTCTGTGAGACCAGAACAACATGCTCTCGTGTTTGTCTATAAAGCACTTCTGAAAATGTAGGGCCAATCATATTCTATTTTCTTTTATTTACTTTTTTGCACACCAGTATCTCTACTTGCACATCATCATCTGCTCATTTATCACTCCAGTGTTAATCTGCTAAATTGTAATTACTATTTATTGCCTTACCTCCCCAATCTTACTTAATTTGGACACACTGTATATAGACTTTTCTATTGTGTTATTGACTGTACTTTTGTTTATTCCATGTGTAACTCTGTGTTGTTTGTGTCACACTGCTTTGCTTTATCTTGACCAGGTCGCAGTTGTAAATGAGAACGTTCTCAACTGGCCTACCTGGTTAAATAAAGGTGAAATAAAATAAATTTAAAAAGTAAGACTGATAAATATACTAAACAAAAATATGAACGCAGCACGCAACAATGTCTAAGATTTTACTAAGTTACAGTTCATATGAGGAAATAATTCAATTAAAATAAATTCATTAGTCTAATCTATGGATTTCACATGACTGGGAATACAGATCTGCATCTGTTGGTCACAGATACCTTTAAAAAAAGGTAGGGGTGTGGATCAGAAAACCAGTCAGTATCTGGTGTGACCACCATTTGCCTCATGCAGCGCGACACATCTCCTTCACATAGAGTTGATCAGGCTGTTGATTGTGGCCTGTGGAATGTTGTCCCTCTCCTCTTCAATGGCTGTGTGAAGTCGCTGGATATTGGCGGGAACTGGAACGCGCTGTCGTACACGTCGATCCAGAGCATCCCAAACATGCTCTCTAGTGGGTGACATGTCTGGAAGAACTGAGACATGTTCAGCTTCCAGGAATTGTGT
>NC_092108.1:2181989-2189489 GCF_045679555.1 Salvelinus alpinus | reverse complement strand
GAACGTTCTGAAGTCCATTATACAAAGACATCCATTTTATAGCTGCGCACATACTGCCACACAAACAGTAGGTATCCTACGCACATACTGCCACACAAACAGTAGGTATCCTACACACATACTGCCACACAAACAGTAGGTATCCTACGCACATACTGCCACACAAACAGTAGGTATCCTACACACATACTGCCACACAAACAGTAGGTATCCTACGCACATACTGCCACACAAACAGTAGGTATCCTACGCACATACTGCCACACAAACAGTAGGTATCCTACGCACATACTGCCACACAAACAGTAGGTATCCTACGCACATACTGCCACACAAACAGTAGGTATCCTACGCACATACTTCCACACAAACAGTAGGTATCCTACGCACATACTGCCACACAAACAGTAGGTATCCTACACACATACTGCCACACAAACAGTAGGTATCCTACGCACATACTTCCACACAAACAGTAGGTATCCTACGCACATACTGCCACACAAACAGTAGGTATCCTACGCACATACTGCCACACAAACAGTAGGTATCCTACGCACATACTGCCACACAAACAGTAGGTATCCTACGCACATACTTCCACACAAACAGTAGGTATCCTACGCACATACTGCCACACAAACAGTAGGTATCCTACACACATACTGCCACACAAACAGTAGGTATCCTACGCACATACTTCCACACAAACAGTAGGTATCCTACGCACATACTTCCACACAAACAGTAGGTATCCTACGCACATACTTCCACACAAACAGTAGGTATCCTACGCACATACTTCCACACAAACAGTAGGTATCCTACGCACATACTGCCACACAAACAGTAGGTATCCTACGCACATACTTCCACACAAACAGTAGGTATCCTACGCACATACTTCCACACAAACAGTAGGTATCCTACACACATACTGCCACACAAACAGTAGGTATCCTACGCACATACTTCCACACAAACAGTAGGTATCCTACGCACATACTTCCACACAAACAGTAGGTATCCTACGCACATACTTCCACACAAACAGTAGGTATCCTACGCACATACTTCCACACAAACAGTAGGTATCCTACGCACATACTGCCACACAAACAGTAGGTATCCTACGCACATACTTCCACACAAACAGTAGGTATCCTACGCACATACTTCCACACAAACAGTAGGTATCCTACGCACATACTGCCACACAAACAGTAGGTATCCTACACACATACTGCCACACAAACAGTAGGTATCCTACGCACATACTTCCACACAAACAGTAGGTATCCTACGCACATACTGCCACACAAACAGTAGGTATCCTACGCACATACTGCCACACAAACAGTAGGTATCCTACGCACATACTGCCACACAAACAGTAGGTATCCTACGCACATACTTCCACACAAACAGTAGGTATCCTACGCACATACTGCCACACAAACAGTAGGTATCCTACACACATACTGCCACACAAACAGTAGGTATCCTACGCACATACTTCCACACAAACAGTAGGTATCCTACGCACATACTTCCACACAAACAGTAGGTATCCTACGCACATACTTCCACACAAACAGTAGGTATCCTACGCACATACTTCCACACAAACAGTAGGTATCCTACGCACATACTGCCACACAAACAGTAGGTATCCTACGCACATACTTCCACACCAACAGTAGGTATCCTACGCACATACTTCCACACAAACAGTAGGTATCCTACGCACATACTTCCACACAAACAGTAGGTATCCTACGCACATACTTCCACACAAACAGTAGGTATCCTACGCACATACTTCCACACAAACAGTAGGTATCCTACGCACATACTTCCACACAAACAGTAGGTATCCTACGCACATACTTCCACACAAACAGTAGGTATCCTACGCACATACTGCCACACAAACAGTAGGTATCCTACGCACATACTTCCACACAAACAGTAGGTATCCTACGCACATACTGCCACACAAACAGTAGGTATCCTACGCACATACTGCCACACAAACAGTAGGTGAGTTTTATCCAAAACGTGTAAAAAGTCAAGGGGTCTGAATACTTTCTGGATACTTTCTGAATACTCTCTGAATACTTTCTGAATACTTTCTGAATACTTTCTGGATACTTTCTGAATGCTTTCTGAATACTCTCTGAATACTTTCTGAATACTTTCTGGATACTTTCTGAATACTTTCTGGATACTTTCTGGATACTTTCTGAATGCTTTCTGAATACTTTCTGAATACTTTCTGAATACTTTCTGGATACTTTCTGGATACTTTCTGGATACTTTCTGAATACTTTCTGGATACTTTCTGAATACTTTCTGGATACTTTCTGAATACTTTCTGGATACTTTCTGGATACTTTCTGGATACTTTCTGAATACTTTCTGAATACTTTCTGAATACTTTCTGGATACTTTCTGGATACTTTCTGAATACTTTCTGAATACTTTCTGGATACTTTCTGAATACTTTCTGGATACTTTCTGAATACTTTCTGGATACTTTCTGAATACTTTCTGAATACTTTCTGGATACTTTCTGAATACTTTCTGGATACTTTCTGAATACGCTGTGAACACAGAGGAATTTGAAGCACTAGAACCGTTCCACTACGGCCCCGTCGATGTGAACGGCTGGCGTGTTCTGCCCTCTGTTTCCTGTTGTCCACCATCAGCTCCTTTGTCTTGCTGACATCGAGGGAGAAGTTGTACACACTGCCAGGTCTCTGACCTCTTCTCTATAGGCTGTCTCATCATCGTCAAGGGTCAGGCCTAACACCGTCATCAGCAAACTTAACGATGGTGTTGAAGTCTTGCGAGGATGAACAGGGAGTACAGGAAGGGACTAAGCACGCACCCCTTATTGTTTAATAGTCACATGTACAGGGTTACAGGGTACTGTGTTTAATAGTCACATGGGTACAGTCCATAGGGGGGGCAGCAGGGGGCAGCAGGTAGCTGTCTAGAAGGGGCTATTCAGCAGCCTGATGGTCTGAGGGTAGAAACTATTGGCCAGTTCCAGTTTTTGCCATGATGCTCCCGTACTGCCCCCGTCTGAGTGATTGAAGCTGGGAGAACAGGGCTGGGGTCCATGATGATGTTCTTGGCCTTCCTGCGACACCTGGTGTTGTAGGGGTCCTGTAGGGCAGGCAAGTGAGCACCCAATGATGCGTTCAGCTGCACGTATTACTGTCTGAAGAACCTTGCGGTCAGCAGCGGTGGAGTTGCCATACCAGGCTGTGATGTAGCCTGACAGAATGCTCTCGATGGTGCTCCTGTAGAACACTGTGAGAGCCCTCTGGGACAGGACGGATTTCCTTGGAGCATTCTGAGGTTGAAGAGTTGCTGTCGTGCCTTCTTCACCACAGTGTTCATGTGGTTAGACCATTTCAGCTTCTCTGGGATGTGTACGCCAAGGAATTTAAGTTATTGACCGTCTTCACGGCGGCCCCGTTGATGAGAATGGTGTCCAGCCTGGTTCCTCATGAAGTCCACAATCAGCTCCTTTGTTTTGCTAACGAGGGAGAGGTTGTTTACCTGGCACGACGCCGTCAGAGTGCCTGTAGGTTGTCTCGTCATTGTTGGTAATCAGGTCTTGTCGTGTCATCAGCGAACTTGATGATGGAATTGGTACTGTGTGGGGCCAGTCAGTCGTGGATATACAGGGAGAACAGGAGGGGACTGAGGACGCACCCTTGTGGGGCCCCCGTGTTGAGAATCAGTGTCGAGGAGGTAATGTTGTCTACCTTCACCTGTGGTCGGCCTGTCAGGAAGTCCAGGACCCAGTTGCATAGGGAGGAGTTCAGACCCAGTGAGCTTTGTAATGAGCTTATAGGACACTATGGTATTGAAGGCCGAGATGTAGTCAATGAACAGCATCCTCACATATGCGTTCCTTTTGTCCAGTTCCTTTTGTCCATATGCGTTCCTTTTGTCCAGTTCCTTTTGTCCAGTTCCTTTTGTCCAGTTCCTTTTGTCCAGTTCCTTTTGTCCAGTTCCTTTTGTCCAGTTCCTTTTGTCCAGTTCCTTTTGTCCAGTTCCTTTTGTCCAGTTCCTTTTGTCCATATGCGTTCCTTTTGTCCAGTTCCTTTTGTCCAGTTCCTTTTGTCCAGTTCCTTTTGTCCAGTTCCTTTTGTCCAGTTCCTTTTGTCCATATGCGTTCCTTTTGTCCAGTTCCTTTTGTCCAGTTCCTTTTGTCCAGTTCCTTTTGTCCAGTTCCTTTTGTCCAGTTCCTTTTGTCCAGTTCCTTTTGTCCAGTTCCTTTTGTCCAGTTCCTTTTGTCCAGTTCCTTTTGTCCATATGCGTTCCTTTTGACATGGCGATTGCGTTGTCGTGGATCTGTCAGGGTGGTAGGCGAATTGAAGAGGGTCAAGTGTGTTGAGGAGTTGATATTGTCTTTGACTTGATGAGACCTGGATCAGAACCAATATGACAGGACTTCTTATTGAACTGATGAGACCTGGATCAGAACCAATATGACAGGACTTCTTATTGAACTGATGGAGAAGTGGATCAGAACCAATATGACAGGACTTCTTATTGAACTGATGGAGACCTGGATCAGAACCAATATGACAGGACTTCTTATTGAACTGATGGAGAAGTGGATCAGAACCAACATGACAGGACTTCTTATTGAACTGATGGAGAAGTGGAGCGGCTATCCGTATCTTTTCAGACGATTCGGATACGATAACCCTGCCTGGGCGAAATACAGACTTCTCACAACAATGCTCAGCCTCATACATAAAGATAAACACTTCATACTGTGCATGTGGCTGTTAAACACCCCGATCTGAAGGATGTTAACAGTTGTCCTGTGGTTTTAGATATCAGGTTTGGTTTCCCTTCTTGACGAAGCCACCCTGTCTATGATGGTTGTTTCTCCCTGCAGCCCAACAGGAGGACGATGAGTTCGTGTGTCAGATCGTCTATGTGTTCTACCAGATGGTTTTCCACCAGGCCACCAGGGAGGTCATCATTAAAGAGACACGTATCCTTCCTACCCACAATGCACTGCTTCTTACGTTTAAAACATCTTGATGCATAGTCCATTTTGTTGTTGTATTTTGACCGGTTAATACTTGAGTAAAGCGTGAAATATAATTTTTCAGTTATAACTATTAAAGTCCATTATTCTCTGAATGCTCTTCCTCATCCTCCTCCTCCTCCTCCTATGGAAAACCACATCATTACTGTACGTTGGGTGTTTGGGCCTTGAACCAGGGGACCTCAGACTTCCCAGAGTTGTAACCCTTAACCCTCATCTCAGAGGCTCCGGCGTACCTTATCGACCTGATGCACGACAAGAATGCTGAGATACGCAAGGTCTGTGACAACACTCTGGACATAATCGCTGTAAGTAACATACTATTACTGAGTTAAACCCTATAACAGAGGTAGAAACACATGCCACTACAGGAGCTGAGGGGTATCCTCCTGTGTGTACCCCGGTCTCTGAGGGGTATCCTCCTGTGTGTACCTCTGTCTCTGAGGGGTATCCTCCCGTGTGTACCCCAGTCTCTCTGAGGGGTATCCTCCTGTGTGTACCCCGGTCTCTCTGAGGGGTATCCTCCTGTGTGTACCCCGGTCTCTCTGAGGGGTATCCTCCTGTGTGTACCCCAGTCTCTGAGGGGTATCCTCCTGTGTGTACCCCAGTCTCTGAGGGGTATCCTCCTGTGTGTACCCCAGTCTCTCTGAGGGGTATCCTCCTGTGTGTACCCCAGTCTCTCTGAGGGGTATCCTCCTGTGTGTACCCCAGTCTCTCTGAGGGGTATCCTCCTGTGTGTACCCCAGTCTCTCTGAGGGGTATCCTCCTGTGTGTAGCCCAGTCTCTCTGAGGGGTATCCTCCTGTGTGTACCCCAGTCTCTGAGGGGTATCCTCCTGTGTGTAGCCCAGTCTCTCTGAGGGGTATCCTCCTGTGTGTAGCCCAGTCTCTCTGAGGGGTATCCTCCTGTGTGTAGCCCAGTCTCTGAGGGGTATCCTCCTGTGTGTACCCCAGTCTCTGAGGGGTATCCTCCTGTGTGTACCCCAGTCTCTGAGGGGTATCCTCCTGTGTGTAGCCCAGTCTCTCTGAGGGGTATCCTCCTGTGTGTACCCCAGTCTCTCTGAGGGGTATCCTCCTGTGTGTAGCCCAGTCTCTCTGAGGGGTATCCTCCTGTGTGTACCCCAGTCTCTGAGGGGTATCCTCCTGTGTGTACCCCAGTCTCTGAGGGGTATCCTCCTGTGTGTACCCCAGTCTCTCTGAGGGGTATCCTCCTGTGTGTAGAACAAAGATAACCCTGAAGGAGCTGCAAAGCTCCACAGTGGAGATTGGAGTGTCTGTCCATAGGACCACTTTAAGTTGTACACTCCACAGTGATGGGCTTTACGGAAGAGTGGCCAGAAAAAAAGCCATTGCTTAAAGAAAAAAATAAGCAAACACGTTTGGTGTTCGCCAAAAAGCATGTGGGAGACTCCCCAAACATAGGGAAGAAGGTACTCTGGTCAGATGAGACTAAAATTGAGCTTTTTGGCCATCAAGGAAAACGCTATGTCTGGCGCAAACCCAACACCTCTCATCACCCCGAGAACATCATCCCCACAGTGAAGCATGGTGGTGGCAGCATCATGCTGTGGGGATGTTTTTCATTGGCAAGGACTGGGAAAGTGGTCAGAATTGAAGGAATGATGGATGGCGCAAAATACAGGGAAATTCTTTGAAGGTAGGCCTTGAAATACATCCACAGGTACACCTCCAATTGACTCAAATGATGTCAATTAGCCTATGAGAAGCTTCTAAAGCTATGACATAATTTTCTGGAATTTTCCAAGCTGTTTAAAGGCACAGTCAACTTAGTGTATGTAAACTTCTGACCCACTGGAATTGTGATACAGTGAATTATAAGTTAAATAATCTGTCTAAAACTATAGTTTGTGAACAAGAAATTTGTGGAGTGGTTGAAAACGAGTTTTAATGACTCCAACCTAAGTGTATGTAAACTTCCGACTTCAACTGTATAATTATTTTTTAACTCTGCTTCATTGGGAAGGGCTTGTAAGTAAGCATTTCACTGTGAAGTCGACACCCGTTGTATTCAGCGCATGTGACAATTAAAATGAAACTAGATTTGAAGGGAGTTGTGTGAGAGTCAGTTGACCACCACAGTTACATAATAATTTAGTGAACTCCATAACTCACCACACACATTTCTCCCTCCCTCTCTCTCTCCCCTTCCCTCCCTCTACCTCCCCCTCCAACACCCTTCTCCCTCCCTCTCCCCCTCCCTCCATCCCCCTCTCCTCCCTCTCTCTCTCTCTCTCTCTCTCTCTCTCTCTCTCTCTCTCTCTCTCTCTCTCTCTCTCTCTCTCTCTCTCTCTCTCTCTCTCTCTCTCTCTCTCTCTCTCTCCCTGTCCCTGCCTCTCCCCTCTCCTCCCTCCCTCCCTCCCTCCCTCCCTCCATCTCTCTCTCTCTCTCTCTCCCC
>NC_092108.1:2126989-2176989 GCF_045679555.1 Salvelinus alpinus | reverse complement strand
CTGAAATGATTCAAACGTATTATTGTAATTGTTTTGGTTATTCAGGCAATGCTAAGGTGCGAATATCATGCTAGATGTCGACTTTTATTTGAACGTGAAGTAGCAGAGGGACATTTACATGTTAATATTATGTTTTGCAGACATTTACATGTTTATATTATGTTTTGCAGACATTTACATGTTTATATTATGTTTTGTAGACATTTACATGTTTATATTATCACACACATCACACACACTTCTGCATGTATATTACTTATAAACCAAGAACCACTGAATCATTCGTAAAAAAGATTGTCATTAAAATATAATTTCAGTACAGGCTACTAAGGTAGGCTTGAAACCACTTGAATGTAGAATTAAAGGTGCTACACATTTATATTTTTTTGCCGTTGTAATTTCACAAAATTGTCCGTAATATATCTGCACTAATAGTGGAATGATAGTGTTGAACAGGATCACTTACCCGATAGTGTTGTGATTGGCTGTGATATTAACTTTTTGTTTTTCTCCCACCAGAGAGGGAATCTGTTGTCAAAATGGGAAGTTGTTTTGACTTTGTGGCTGTGTTAGCTAGTGGAAATCGGCTCAAGTGGGAATTTCCTGGTTGCAAAAATTCAACACTTTTCGCTCAATTTCAGTTTATGTGAGAAAACAAGTACTGAATACTGTAGGGAATCATTGTACCATCTAAATCACTGAACTATCTTTTCAATAACAAAAACCCCTTTTTGAAGCTGGTGGACCAAAACCAAAAGTTAAAGGCTCAGGCGTGAGTCTCCATCATGTTACAGGGAAGTAGAATGCAGGGGAGGGGGGAGATTTGTTTTTGAATGCAGCATAAAGCTGTTGCAATTCCCCTAGCTGCCACATGGGGGAGAAATTCAGAGTGTAGCACCTTTAAGTTATTCTTATTATATCTGCATGAACAGACAAACCACCCATGTTGTCAGCTTTGGCTCAAGAATCACATTACTCTAGCTATATTTAACATAACCTCATATGCTCTTCAAGGCTACTGCTATTGTCTGCTTGAGTCAACGTACTGCATTTAATCACCATTAAGTACTCAATACACTGTAGAGTGCATACCTTGTAACTACACGTAACAAAAAAACATTATGCACTAGTTAACTATGTATAATGTGTATATATACTAATCTGTTGGGTCAGACTGTATTGGCCCTGCAGGCTAGCCCTAACCAAGACCAGAAACAGGTGTTTAGAGAGTTCTGACATTGAGGTTTCTCTATTATGATGCGCTTACATGACACTACAACATTCTATAACAGCCATGTTAGAACCCAATTAACATGACACTACAACATTCTATAACAGCCATGTTAGAACCCAATTAACATGAAACTACAACATTCTATAACAGCCATGTTAGAACCCAATTAACATGAAACTACAACATTCTATAACAGCCATGTTAGAACCCAATTAACATGAAACTACAACATTCTATATCACTATAACAGCCATGTTAGAACCCAATTAACATGACACTACAACATTCTATAGCAGCCATGTTAGAACCCCATTAACATGACACTACAACATTCTATAACAGCCATGTTAGAGCCACATTAACATGACACTACAACATTCTATAACAGCCATGTTAGAACCCCATTAACATGACACTACAACATTCTATAACAGCCATGTTAGAACCCCATTAACATGACACTTCAACATTCTATAACAGCCATGTTAGAACCCAATTAACATGACACTACAACATTCTATAACAGCCATGTTAGAACCCCATTAACATGACACTACAACATTCTATAACAGCCATGTTAGAACCCCATTAACATGACACTACAACATTCTATAACAGCCATGTTAGAACCCCATTAACATGACACTACAACATTCTATAACAGCCATGTTAGAACCCCATTAACATGACACTACAACATTCTATAACAGCCATGTTAGAACCCCATTAACATGACACTACAACATTCTATAACAGCCATGTTAGAACCCCATTAACATGACACTACAACATTCTATAACAGCCATGTTAGAACCCCATTAACATTACACTACAACATTCTATAACAGCCATGTTAGAACCCCATTAACATGACACTACAACATTCTATAACAGCCATGCTAGAACCCCGTTAACATGACACTACACCATTCTATAACAGCCATGTTAGAACCCCATTAACATGACACTACAACATTCTATAACAGCCATGTTAGAACCCCATTAACATGACACTACAACATTCTATAACAGCCATGTTAGAACCCCATTAACATGACACTACAACATTCTATAACAGCCATGTTAGAACCCCATTAACATGACACTACAACATTCTATAACAGCCATGTTAGAACCCCATTAACATGACACTACAACATTCTATAACAGCCATGTTAGAACCCCATTAACATGACACTACAACATTCTATAACAGCCATGTTAGAACCCCATTAACATGACACTACAACATTCTATAGCAGCCATGTTAGAACCCCATTAACATGACACTACAACATTCTATAACAGCCATGTTAGAACCCCATTAACATGACACTACAACATTCTATAACAGCCATGTTAGAGCCCCATTAACATGACACTACAACATTCTATAACAGCCATGTTAGAACCCCATTAACATGACACTACAACATTCTATAACAGCCATGTTAGAGCCTCATTAACATGACACTACAACATTCTATAACAGCCATGTTAGAGCCCCATTAACATGACACTACAACATTCTATAACAGCCATGTTAGAACCCCATTAACATGACACTACAACATTCTATAACAGCCATGTTAGAGCCCCATTAACATGACACTACAACATTCTATAACAGCCATGTTAGAACCCCATTAACATGACACTACAACATTCTATAACAGCCATGTTAGAACCTCATTAACATGACACTACAACATTCTATAACAGCCATGTTAGAACCTCATTAACATGACACTACAACATTCTATAACAGCCATGTTAGAACCCCATTAACATGACACTACAACATTCTATAACAGCCATGTTAGAACCCCATTAACATGACACTACAACATTCTATAACAGCCATGTTAGAACCCCATTAACATGACACTACAACATTCTATAACAGCCATGTTAGAGCCTCATTAACATGACACTACAACATTCTATAACAGCCATGTTAGAACCCCATTAACATGACACTACAACATTCTATAACAGCCATGTTAGAACCCCATTAACATGACACTACAACATTCTATAACAGCCATGTTAGAACCTCATTAACATGACACTACAACATTCTATAACAGCCATGTTAGAACCCCATTAACATGACACTACAACATTCTATATCAATATAACTGACTGGTCTTGGAACCATGACAACGGACAGCCCCTCCCCGCTTGGCTCTGAATGTTTCTGACTGGTCTTGGAACCATGACAACGGACAGACCCTCCCCGCTTGGCTCTGAACGTTTCTGACTGGTCTTGGAACCATGACAACGGACAGCCCCTCCCCTGTTGGCTCTGAACGTTTCTGACTGGTCTTGGAACCATGACAACGGGCAGCCCCTCCCCGCTTGGCTCTGAACGTTTCTGACTGGTCTTGGAACCATGACAACGGGCAGCCCCTCCCCGCTTGGCTCTGAACGTTTCTGACTGGTCTTGGAACCATGACAACGGGCAGACCCTCCCCGGTTGGCTCTGAACGTTTCTGACTGGTCTTGGAACCATGACAACGGACAGACCCTCCCCGCTTGGCTCTGAACGTTTCTGACTGGTCTTGGAACCATGACAACGGACAGCCCCTCCCCTGTTGGCTCTGAACGTTTCTGACTGGTCTTGGAACCATGACAACGGGCAGCCCCTCCCCAGTTGGCTCGATGGGATGTGCAGTGATTTTGCCAACACAGCCAGATATGTACGGTCTTGTACCCTTAACTTTTTTTTGAAGCGACTATTTGTTGATTAAATCAGACTTTATTAATACCAGGAATGAACGAGTTAATTTACATAAATAATAATCATTATAAAGCAACTGTACAGAGTGCCAATGGCTACAATGAATGGTTAAATTACTTTCAGGCACGAAGGATTAACAGAGCTCCTCCTCGCCACTCTATAGCGCTAGTGGTGACCGAGTCCATGGTATCGGAGTCGCTGGAGTCGACACTCTCTCGACAATGCTCTAAACCAGGGGTATTCAAATCTTACCATACGAAGTGTGGAGCTCGCTGGTTCTCTGTTCAACCTGATCATTAATTGCACCCACCTGGTGTCCCAGGTCTAAATCAGTCCCTGATTAGAGGGGAATCACCCACCTGGTGTCCCAGGTCTAAATCAGTCCCTGATTAGAGGGGAATCACCCACCTGGTGTCCCAGGTCTAAATCAGTCCCTGATTAGAGGGGAATCGCCCACCTGGTGTCCCAGGTCTAAATCAGTCCCTGATTAGAGGGGAATCACCCACCTGGTGTCCCAGGTCTAAATCAGTCCCTGATTAGAGGGGAATCGCCCACCTGGTGTCCCAGGTCTAAATCAGTCCCTGATTACAGAACGCAGTGGAACTGGCTTCGGGGTCCAGAGTTGAGTTTCAGGGCTCTACATAACGCTGTGTAACTGACTGTCTAGAATTCAAAACAATATTCTACATTCTAAAAGTTGGCCCAACTGTCTAAATATATGGCTACGAGACCGAGACAGTGTTACCCAGGTGGTATTACTATATTGATGGTGGTAGACCGTGGTGTGCAGTGGTGGGCTCTTGCAATGATGGTAAAAAAAATCAGTAGGCTACATTTTGGTTTGAATAAACAGAAAGGTTTCAACGTACAGTAAATGTCTTACACAGAAAGCAATGTGTCAACATGCAGCGGCAGTAGACAGTAGCAGTAGGCGGCAGCAGTAGGCGGCAGCAGTAGGCGGCAGCAGTAGCAGTAGGCAGCAGTAGGCGGCAGCAGTAGGCCACAGCAGTAGGCGGCAGTAGGCGGCAGCAGTAGCAGTAGGCAGCAGTAGGCGGCAGTAGGCGGCAGCAGTAGGCGGCAGGATACACTTTTATAGCCACTTCCTACTCTGTGGCACACTTCACCATTTAATGACTTGTGTTGCTGGTTGACAATAGTGCTTTATTTGATATGTACTATGTTTATATGTACAGTACTTTCTGGTTAGAGGTTTCTTATTTTCTCAGTTTATATTAAATATGATTTTATATTAGAGCTTTTGTTTATTGTTTGTTTTATAGAGGTCATGTTTAATTATTTTCTTAATTGTATTTAAAGTGTTACTTTATTGTGTTACTAAGGGGAGACGACAGCATGGTAGTGTATCTGATGTGTGCCTGAAGCTCATAGGAACTACTGTAAAACCACTGCTGTAGCATTCTCTGCTGCTTTGAAGGACCTTATAAAACCATATGAGGGATTTATTGGTGTGGACTGTGAACATTAGTGCAATTAAAATCACTGTTCAAATTCATTTCTGATTTCAGATTTTTTGGGGGGTTAATTAATAAAATATGAAATATAAAAAGTATTTAATTTGAATATGAATATAATGGTCATGCATGATTGATCAGGACAATTCCCTATTATTGTGAACAAACATCAGTAGCACAAACAATTGAAAACACTGAAAGTAATGTTACTGCAGGGGAGAGCCACCCTCGTTCTAGGAACCTGTGAAGGAACCACGTGGAGAAACTGGTCAGGTGAAAGGTCAAACGTTTGCCTGCCAAACAGACAATACTTAGCGCCTCTGAACAGAGTGTCAAATCAAATCAAATGGTACTGTTTTAGTCACATGTGCCGAATACAACAGGTGTAGACCTTAGAGTGAAATGCTGAATACAACAGGTGTAGTAGACCTCACAGTGAAATGCTGAATACAACAGGTGTAGTAGACCTCACAGTGAAATGCTGAATACAACAGGTGTAGTAGACCTTACAGTGAAATGCTGAATACAACAGGTGTAGTAGACCTCACAGTGAAATGCTGAATACAACAGGTGTAGTAGACCTCACAGTGAAATGCTGAATACAACAGGTGTAGTAGACCTTACAGTGAAATGCTGAATACAACAGGTGTAGTAGACCTCACAGTGAAATGCTTAATACAACAGGTGTAGTAGACCTCACAGTGAAATGCTTAATACAACAGGTGTAGTAGACCTCACAGTGAAATGCTGAATACAACAGGTGTAGTAGACCTCACAGTGAAATGCTGAATACAACAGGTGTAGTAGACCTCACAGTGAAATGCTGAATACAACAGGTGTAGTAGACCTCACAGTGAAATGCTGAATACAACAGGTGTAGTAGACCTCACAGTGAAATGCTGAATACAACAGGTGTAGTAGACCTTACAGTGAAATGCTGAATACAACAGGTGTAGTAGACCTCACAGTGAAATGCTTAATACAACAGGTGTAGTAGACCTCACAGTGAAATGCTTAATACAACAGGTGTAGTAGACCTCACAGTGAAATGCTGAATACAACAGGTGTAGTAGACCTCACAGTGAAATGCTGAATACAACAGGTGTAGTAGACCTCACAGTGAAATGCTGAATACAACAGGTGTAGTAGACCTCACAGTGAAATGCTGAATACAACAGGTGTAGTAGACCTCACAGTGAAATGCTGAATACAACAGGTGTAGTAGACCTCACAGTGAAATGCTTAATACAACAGGTGTAGTAGACCTCACAGTGAAATGCTTAATACAACAGGTGTAGTAGACCTCACAGTGAAATGCTGAATAGAACAGGTGTAGTAGACCTCACAGTGAAATGCTGAATACAACAGGTGTAGTAGACCTTAGAGTGAAATGCTTACTTACAAGTCCCTAACCAACAATGCCGTTACAAAAATACGAATAAGAAATAAAAGTAACAAGTAGTTAAAGAGCTGCAGTAAAATAACAATAATGAGACTATATACAGGGGGGTACCGGTACAGAGTCAATGTGTGGGTTAGTAATGAGACTATATACAGGGGGTACCGGTACAGAGTCAATGTGTGGGGATACCGGTTAGTAATGAGACTATATACATGGGGTACAGAGTCAAAGTACGGGGCACCGGTTAGTCGAGGTAATTTAGGTAAAATGTACACTACCGTTCAAAAGTTTGGGGTCACTTAGAAATGTCCTTGTTTTTGAAGGAAAAGCAAATGTTTTGTCCATTAAAGTAACATCAAATTGATCAGAACTACAGTGTAGACATTGTTAATGTTGTAAATTACTATTGTAGCTGGAAACGGCTGATTTTTAATGGAATATCTACATAGGCGTACAGAGGCCCATTATCAGCAACCATCACTCCTGTGTTCCAATGGCACGTTGTGTTAGCTAATCCAAGTTTATCCTTTTAAAAGGCTAATTGATCATTAGAAAACCCTTTTGCAATTATGTTAGCACAGCTGAAAACTGTTGTACTGATTTAAAGAAACAATAAAACTGTCCTTCCTTAGACTAGTTGAGTATCTGGAGCATCAACATTTGTGGGTTCGATTACAGGCTCAAAATGGCCAAAAACAAATAACTTTCTTCTGAAACTCGTCAGTCTATTCTTGTTCTGAGAAATGAAGGCTATTCCATGTGAGAAATTGCCAAGAAACTGAAGATCTCGTACAACGCTGTGTACTACTCCCTTCACAGAACAGCTCAAACTGGCTCTAACCAGAATAGAGAGAGGAGTGGGAGGCCCCGGTGCACAACTGAGCAAGAGGCCAAGTACATTAGAGTGTCTAGTTTGAGAAACAGACGCCGCACAATTCCTCAACTGGCAGCTTCATTAAATAGTACCCACAAAACACCAGTCTCAACGTCAACAGTGAAGAGGCAACTCCGGGATGCTGGCCTTCTAGGCAGAGTTGCAAAGAAAAGATGGACCAAAAGAACACAGACACTGGACAGAGGAACTCTGCCTAGAAGGCCAGCATCCCGGAGTCGCCTCTTCACTGTTGACGGTGAGACGTTGCTCTCTGGTTTTGTGATGAAATGTGTAGTT
This sequence comes from Salvelinus alpinus, assembly GCF_045679555.1. Classification (NCBI taxonomy): domain Eukaryota; kingdom Metazoa; phylum Chordata; class Actinopteri; order Salmoniformes; family Salmonidae; genus Salvelinus; species Salvelinus alpinus. Next base: position 2,168,967 of record NC_092108.1, on the reverse strand, counting down.
GAACTTATCCCGCTGCTGTGTGACTGTTGTCTTTTTGTTGTCAAGGCCTTATTTTATATCACAGTGGCGTATGAACTAATGGGTTATAGAGCAAACAGCGTAATTATCACAATATACAGTATATCACAAAAGTGAGTACACCCCTCACATTTTTGTAAATATTTGAGTATATCTTTTCATGTGACAACACTGAAGAAATGACACTTTGCTACAATGTAAAGTAGTGAGTGTACAGCTTGTATAACAGTGTACATTTGCTGTCCCCTCAAAATAACTCAACACACAGCCATTAATGTCTAAACCGCTGGCAACAAAAGTGAGTACACCCCTAAGTGAAAATGTGTACTCACTTTTGTGATATACTGTAGGTTGTGTTATGGATTTTTTACTGGCTTGGCTTGGCTTCCTCAGTGATTTTACTCACGCATTGCATATAAGGTGTTGGTCCCATGTTTCATAAACTGGAATAAAAGGTTCCAGAAATGTTCCATACTCACAAAAAACTTCTCTCAAATTGTGTGCACAACTTTGTTTACATCCCTGTTAGTGAGCATTTCTCCTTTGCCAAAATAATCCATCCACCTGATGTAACAGATGTGAAATGGCTAGCTAGTTAGCGGTGGTGCGCGCTAATAGCGTTTCAATCGGTTACGTCACTCGCTTTGAGACCTTGAAGTAGTGGTTCCCCTTGCTCTGCAAGGGCCGCGGCCTTTGTGGAGCGATGGGTAACGATGCTTCGTGGGCGACTGTTGTTGATGTGTGCAGAGGGTCCCTGGTTCACGCCCGGGGCGAGGGGACTGTCTAAAGTTATAGGTGGTGCGCGCTAATAGCGTTTCAATCGGTTACGTCACTCGCTTTGAGACCTTGAAGTAGTGGTTCCCCTTGCTCTGCAAGGGCCGCGGCCTTTGTGGAGCGATGGGTAACGATGCTTCGTGGGCGACTGTTGTTGATGTGTGCAGAGGGTCCCTGGTTCACGCCCGGGGCGAGGGGACTGTCTAAAGTTATACTGTTACACTGACAGGTGTGATTAAACAACATAAAAGGCCATTCTAAAATGTATACAGATGTCTCAAGTTGAGGGAGTGTGCAATTGGCATGCTGACTGCAGGAATGTCCACCAGAGTTGTTGCCAGAGAATTGAATGTTCATTTCTCTTCCATAAGCCGCCTCCAGCTTCGTTCTAGAGAGTTTGGCAGTACATCCAACCGGCCGCAGACCACATGTAACCATCCCAATCCAGGACCTCCCCATTCAGCTTCTTCACCTGCAGGATCGTCTGAGACCAGCCAACCGGACAGCTGATAAAACTATGGATTTGCACAAGCGAAGAATTTCTGCACAAACTGTCAGAACCGTCTCAGAGAAGCTCATCTGCGTGCTTGTCGTCCTCACCAGGGTCTTGATCTGACTGCAGTTCAGAGTCGTAACCGACATCAGTGGGCAAATGCTCACCTTCGATGGCCACTGGTAGGCTGGAGAAGTGTCCTCTTCACAGATGAATCCCAGTTTCAACTGTACCGGGCAAATAGCTGACAGCGTGTATGGTGTCATGTGGGCGAGCGGTTTGCTGATGTCAACGTTGTGAACAGAGTGCCCCATGGTGGCGGTGGGGTTATGGTATGGGCAGGCATAAGCTACGGACAACAAACACAATTACATTTTATTGATGGCAATTTGAATGCCCAGAGATACTGTGATGAGATCCTGAGGCCCATTGTTGTGCCATTCATCCGCCGCCATCACCTCATGTTTCAGCATGATAATGCACGGCTCCATGTCACAAGGATCTGTACACAATTCCTGGAAGCTGAACATGTCCCAGTTCTACCATGACCTGCATACTCACCAGACATGTCACCCATTGAGCATGTTTGGAATGCTCTGGATCGATGTGTATGACAGCGTGTTCCAGTTCCCGCCAATATCCAGTAACTTCACACAGCCATTGAAGAGGAGTGGGACAACATTCTACAGGCCACAATCAACAGCCTGATCAACTCTATGTGAAGGAGATGTGAAATTGTTGCATGTTGCGTTTATATTTTTGTTCTGTGTAGTTTATTGTCTGGATTCCAATGTTAGCTAGCTAGCTGGATGGCTGCTCTGTTGCTATTTTGTAGAAAGCCCTTGTTGATACTAGCCAGAGGGCCACTGCTAGATAACTACCTAGTAAGATGACGAGGAAACAATTTTATTCATTCTCTATAATCCCATACTGCCAGTGCCAGCCCATAGCCAAATGTTTAGCTAGGTACAGTAGTTAATGTTAGCATATTCGCTATCTAGCACAACATAGCTAGCTAAGGACACTGCACTAATTCAGCAGCTAACACAGGCATGGAAATTAATCCATTGTGATTTAATTATAATGCCAATACTAGCTACAGTGGTTAGCTAGCTTGTAGGAAGTATTTAGTGTTGTGTGCATTGCAGTGGTGCACTTAGTTAGCTACCATCCCATAGCCTACATTGCATATGAAGTGAGACTGTCTCATGTCATTTAACCGTTTTCCTTTTTTGTTGACTCCCCCCACGTGGGGGGTTCGTGCTCTCTGATTGGCTCAGAGTCAAGTTGTTGGCCACTGACGAGCATTGCGATTCTACAAGTAGAAACGGCAGGTTCGTCGCTACCGGGTCGGCACGCAGCAGGCACCGCTTTGTTCTAGCGAGAGAAGGAACGGTAATCAGTACCGATCCTAGTCTATAGGCTTTAGCTCAAAAAACAGATTTTCACCAGGTACATTTTTTTGGTGTTAGAGGTTTTATGATGCTTGTACCTAAACCAAAGTAGATCATTTTAAGATTGTTCTATACATCAGTTATGGTCTCTAAAAGCTTCAATATGAGGTCCTAAACCTAGAATGAAAGTCCATCCTTCTAGCTTTGTGGGCTAATATAGTCCAAATATTTGCCTTGGGGTAAGTTGAGCCAATGGCCATGGGGTAAGTTGAACCAATGGCCATGGGGTAAGTTGAGCCAATGGCCATGGGGTAAGTTGGGGTAAGTTGAGCCAATGGCCATGGGGTAAGTTGAGCCAATGGCCATGGGGTAAGTTGAGCCAATGGTCATGGGGTAAGTTGAGCCAATGGCCATGGGGTAAGTTGAGCCAATGGCCATGGGGTAAGTTGAGCCAATGGCCATGGGGTAAGTTGAGCCAATGGCCATGGGGTAAGTTGAGCCAATGGCCATGGAGTAAGTTGAGCCAATGGTCATGGGGTAAGTTGAACCAATGGTCATGGGGTAAGTTGAACCAATGGCCATGGGGTAAGTTGAGCCAATGGCCATGGGGTAAGTTGAACCAATGGACATGGGGTAAGTTGAACCAATGGCCATGGGGTAAGTTAAGCCAATGGCCATGGGGTAAGTTGAACCAATGGCCATGGGGTAAGTTGAGCCAATGGCCATGGGGTAAGTTGAGCCAATGGCCATGGGGTAAGTTGAGCCAATGGCCATGGGGTAAGTTGAGCCAATGGCCATGGGGTAAGTTGAGCCAATGGCCATGGAGTAAGTTGAGCCAATGGCCATGGGGTAAGTTGAGCCAATGGCCATGGGGTAAGTTGAGCCAATGGCCATGGAGTAAGTTGAGCCAATGGCCATGGGGTAAGTTGAGCCAATGGCCATGGGGTAAGTTGAGCCAATGGCCATGGGGTAAGTTGAGCCAATGGCCATGGAGTAAGTTGAGCCAATGTAAGTGTTTTCTTCCCAAGTCTAATGCAAGGCATTATCTCTGGGATATGAGGTAACAGGGGCGGGCGTATGTTAAAAGTGTTTTAAAAAGTACAAAGGGTTTGTTAGGTGTTAAACCTGTGTTAAAAGATGCTTACAATATTAGAAGAGAAAAAGAGATTGTGTTGAATTGTGGGAAATAAAGATAGACATGGATTTAAAAAGGTAGTAATATTTCATTGAGTACAGAAATTTGTATACAGCTTAATTTACCCTGTCCTGCGGCTCAACTTACCCCATACCCGGGTTGTGCCAAGAGACCACTTTGTGGAAAAGCTATGATTTCAAAACTTTAATGTTTACATGAATTCTGATTATTTCCAGAGATACACAACATCCTGAAATATATGTAGATATCTTTGTTAGAAAGAATACTATATTTCCCTTGACAGAATGATGCTGAATGTAAAACAAATGGCTGAACGCGACCCCACTCTCCGCTACAGTAACTTCTAAAAGATGTCGCAAATTATAAAGGTTTTATATTTTATATAATTACAGAAAGATACAATATGAACACAAAACAATAAACGTGTGTTAAGTGTTAAAACATTTTTTTTTATATATAAATGACAAATATATTGATAATTTTACAATTGCAATACATCATCATGCAGTAAACAATAATAGAACAGTTTTGTTTATATTAATTTAAGCACCTCCTTTATCATTCTTTTAACGGTTAAATATATTCAGATCTAAATAGCTTTGTCCCAAAAGGTCCTACAGAACAAAGCAAAATGGCGTAGAAATGCAGTACTTATGTTGTCACGGTAAAACCAATTTGCACAACAGAACAAAACGTAAGGTACGGTGCTCATTTCAATCCAATTTTTTTTTTAAAGATGACAATTATTTCAACAAAAAAGCGAAGTTGTTCAATACAAAATTGAGTATGTAAGTGAAATCTGAGTTGTATTATTGTCTGCTGCACCAATAGCAGTCCTTGTTAGTATAGCTATCAGATGTTAAAGTTTGTTATTTGGTCAGTTTTATTTCTTCTCCAGTCTGGGTGCTCCTCTGAGGGAGGAGAGAGATCATTACCTCCTCAATTTCTATCAGTCTGTAGAGTAAACATGTTCAGTCATTTATTTTACATAGAAATAGATATCGAATTGGGTTCAAAATGAACACAGTTGATTGCTCTGCTGTTGGTACACCCCCTAGTCGTTCTTTCCCCAGCTAGGGAGTGCTGTTTCCCGGGGGACACCTCTGTATCAGCTCTTCTACCTCCACTACCTCCATCACCAAGTCACGGATGGACTTCACACTATCCAGTGGAAACGCTTCCTGCTCTTCCTCCTCTCCCTCCTCTGCCTCCATCCCCACTGCGTTAGACTGTAGACCCAGAGCCTCTCCTCTGTCCTCTGCCTCCACTACACCCCCCAGAGCCTCTCCTCTGTCCTCTGCCTCCACTACACCCCCCAGAGCCTCTCTTCTGTCCCCTGCCTCCACTACACCCCCCAGAGCCTCTCTTCTGTCCCCTGCCTCCACTACACCCCCCAGAGCCTCTCCTCTGTCCCCTGCCTCCACTACACACTCCAGAGCCTCTCTTCTGTCCCCTGCCTCCACTACACCCCCCAGAGCCTCTCCTCTGTCCCCTGCCTCCACTACACCCCCCAGAGCCTCTCCTCTGTCCCCTGCCTCCACTACACCCCCCAGAGCCTCTCCTCTGTCCCCTGCCTCCACTACACCCCCCAGAGCCTCTCTTCTGTCCCCTGCCTCCACTACACCCCCCAGAGCCTCTCTTCTGTCCCCTGCCTCCACTACACACTCCAGAGCCTCTCTGTCCCCTGCCTCCACTACACCCTCCCCAGGTCCAGTGAGTGGAGTAGTAGCACCCTCTGGTGATGTGACCAGGGTATTGCATGCAAGCAGGGCACCCTCGCTCTCAGTGACAGTAACTCTAGAGACGGAGGTAACTGTCGCTCTGTCCTCACTGCCTCCATGCTGCATCTCTGATCCTGTGGGGTTAAGGTCATTCTGAGTCAGGGAGGCTGGTTCAGTGTCTCTGGCTTGGGTAGATGAGCTAGTTTGGACTGTACCACTGGCTTTCATTTCTGGAGGGGTGTCAGAGTGAACCGAATCACTGTCTACACTTTCTATATGGGCGTTGGATGGGGCTGTACCAATGTGATGTGCTTCTGTGTTCTCTGCCTCCTTACAAAGATGTTCTTCCTCCTTTTCCTTCTCGTCCACGGTGAGAGGTACAGATGCCCCCTCCTTCACCCCTGCAGGAGCTTTCAGGTAGACTGCTCTGTCTGTGGCTTGTCTCTGTCTCTGACCAGCGAAGGGCACCAGGGCCTCAGGAAGAATCATACTCATTGCTGATAGAGACTCGACACACACCGACACACTGTCACTCACTGGGCTGTTTCTGGCTTTGGCTGTGTCTGTGTCTGGTTTGTCTTCAGTTCCTGGTGGTTGGGATGCTTTGGCCGTGTCTGGTTTGTCTTCAGTTCCTGGTGGTTGGGATGCTGTGTCTGTAACTTCAGGTGTCTGGGGAGCTGGTTCAGCCACAGGAAGAGAAGCCTGGAGGGAGGGGGCATAAGGTGTGATTGTGGCCAAAGGGGTGTCATGATTGACTAAGGAAGCATCAGGTTTGGTTGAGGCAGCACCAGAGGGGTAATCGCTTTCAGCAGAGGACATTTCAGGTAGAGGTGAAGGGGTATCAGGCTCTGCTACAGCGACATCAGCAGTATTGGTAGGTATATGTGCTGCGGCTGGGAGTGGGAGTGGGACTGGAGCCTCACTTTCTGGAGTTATGACAATGACAGGAGGAGTGAGGGCAGCCATATCTGGGACCACTGGGCCACCTTCCACCTCCAGCCTCTCTGCGCTAGAAGACGAGTTCCCCACCAGGGGAGAAGGTGCCTGCTCGGCCTGTCTGCTCAGCCCAGAGACAGCCATCTTGGCAGGGCTGGCGGGGGAGGAGAGGGGAGGGGTGCGACTGTCTGTCAGGCTGCTCTGGCTGGCACTCTGCAGGTCAGTACTGTCCACCATCAAGTTGTTCTTCCTCAGACTGGCAGCTTCTTTCACCACTGGAGAAAATGAAAGACCGAAAGGGAGAAGAAAGAATTGATTAAGTCCATACAGGAGAAGCATACAGTACATACAATCAATTATGCCATACAGGGTATACAGGAGGGTAATGGTGGTATACAGGAGGGTAATGGTGTTATATAGGGTATACAGGAGGGTAATGGTGTTATACATGGTATACAAGAGGCTAATGGTGTTATACAGGGTATACAGGAGGGTAATGGTGGTATACATGAGGGTAATGGTGTTATACAGGGTATACAGGAGGGTAATGGTGTTATACAGGAGGGTAACGGTGTTATACAGGGTATACAGGAGGGTAATGGTGTTATGCATGGTATACAAGAGGGTAATGGTGTTACGCATGGTATACAGGAGGGTAATGGTGTTACACAGGGTATACAGGAGGGTAATGGTGTTATGCATGGTATACAGGAGGGTACTGGCGTTATACAGGAGGGTAACGGTGTTATACAGGGTATACAGGAGGGTAATGGTGTTATACAGGGTATACAGGAGGGTAATGGTGTTATACAGGAGGGTAATGGTGTTATACAGGAGGGTAATAGTGTTACACAGGGTATACAGGAGGGTAATGGTGTTATACATGGTATACAGGAGGGTATGGTGTTACACAGGGTATACAGGAGGGCAATGGTGTTATACAGGGTATACAGGAGGGTAATGGTGTTATACAGGAGGGCAATGGTGTTATACAGGAGGGTAATGGTGTTACACAGGGTATACAGGAGGATAATGGTGTTATACAGGAGGGTAATGGTGCTATACAGGGTATGCAGGAGGGTAATGGTGTTATACATGGTATACAGGAGGGTAATGGTGTTATACAGGGTATGCAGGAGGGTAATGGTGTTATATAGGGTATACAGGAGGGTAATGGTGTTATACAGGGTATACATGAGGGTAATGGTGTTACACAGGGTATACAGGAGGGTAATGGTGTTACACAGGGTATACAGGAGGGTAATGGTGTTACACAGGGTATACAGGATGGTAATGGTGTTACACAGGGTATACAGGAGGGTAATTGTGTTATACAGGAGGGTAATGGTGTTACACAGGGTATACAGGAGGGTAATGGTGTTACACAGGGTATACAGGATGGTAATGGTGTTACACAGGGTATACAGGATGGTAATGGTGTTACACAGGGTATACAGGAGGGTTATGGTGTTATACAGGAGGGTAATGGTGTTACACAGGGTATACAGGATGGTAATGGTGTTATACAGGGTATACCAGAGGGTAATGGTGTTATACAGGGTATACCAGAGGGTAATGGTTTTTTACACTTCTATTACTGCCAGTAGAAAAGACAAGGGATGGTTTTTTAGAAACTTATTTTAGAACATGGGACACCAAAAGGGAACACAGTGAAATGTAAAAGTCATTTTTATATACAGTGGATGGATAAGTGGTGTCTCCTATACTTTAATAGAATGGATTGGGATGATAAGTGGTGTCTCCTATACTTTAATAGAATGGTTCGGGGTGATAAGTGGTGTCTCCTATACTTTAATAGAATGGATTGGGATGATAAGTGGTGTCTCCTATACTTTAATAGAATGGATTGGGGTGATAAGTGGTGTCTCCTATACTTTAATAGAATGGATTGGGGTGATAAGTGGTGTCTCCTATACTTTAATAGAATGGATTGGGGTGATAAGTGGTGTCTCCTATACTTTAATAGAATGGATCGGGATGATAAGTGGTGTCTCCTATACTTTAATATAATGGATCGCGGTGATAAGTGGTGTCTCCTATACTTTAATACAATGGATTGGGTTGATAAGTGGTGTCTCCTATACTTTAATAGAATGGATTGGGATGATAAGTGGTGTCTCCTATACTTTAATATAATGGATCGCGGTGATAAGTGGTGTCTCCTATACTTTAATACAATGGACTGGGTTGATAAATTCCCAAACTGCACAATGCTGTCGGGGGGGCCAAATAAAAATGTGATTCACATAAAAAAATCTAATTTATATTTTCCGATGCATTTGGGTGAGTTTTTTTTCTCTCACCTGAGTAGCATCGTTTCACTGCCAAAAATAACATTTAACCATCTAGCGTTTAGCGAAATAATAACACAATGTCAAATACAGGTCGCCTAGTCAAATAATTAACATCCAATCACATTAACCATCACATTAACCATCACATTAACCATCACATTAACCATCACATTAACCATTACTCTCTCGCGGGAAACCTTCATTCTTGCGCAGACATTTAGAAATGAAACATGACAATTTGAAAAATAAGCCACGGGAGTTTTTTGAGCGAGAATAAAGATTACTTTTGAGTAGTAAGACATGTATAAAAGCAACAGATACCATTATTAAGAAGTGGCTAGAAGCATCTTATATGGTGAGCTACCGAGTGGCTAGGACAGGCAAGCCCCATACTATTGTGGAGGACTTAATTCTTCCTGCTGCAGCGGATATGATTGGGACAATGCTGGGGGGAAAAGGCCATAAAAACTACACAGCCTTCTTCAAACAACACTGTTTCACGATGCATCAGTGACATGGCAGGAGATGTTTCGAAACAATTACTGCTTCGCATACAAGCCAGTAAATTATATGCATTACAGCTGGATGAGTCAACAGACGTGGCGGGCCTGGCACAGCTCCTGGTATATGTCCATTACGTTTATGGGGGGTCAATTAAGGAAGGCATCCTCTTCTGCAAACCACTGGAAACCAGGACAACAGGAGAGGAAAAGTACCGAACAGCTTTGTGACATCAAATGGACTTTGGTGGTCAAGATGTGTTGGTATCTATACTGATGATGCAAAAGCCATGACAGGGAGACAGGGTACACTACAGCATCCACCGAGAGGCTCTTGCTGCCAAGGGAACGCCTGACAGCTTGAAAGACGTTTTGGACACTACAGTGAAAATGGTTAACTTTGTTAAAGCAAGGCCCCTGAACTCTCGTGTATTTTCTGCACTATGCAACAATATGGGCAGCGACCATGTAACACTTTTACAACATACAGAAGTGCGCTGGTTATGAAGGGGCAAAGTATTGAGAGACGAGCTTAAAGTTGTCTTTACTGACCATAATTTTCACGTGTCTGACTTCTTGCATGATGATGAGTTTCTCACATGACTAGTCTATCTGGGTGATGTTTTTTCTCGCCTGAATGATCTGAATCTAGGATTACAGGGACTCTCCGCAACTATATTCAATGTGCGGGACAAAATTGAGGCTACGATTAAGAAGTTGGAGCTCTTCTCTGTCTGCATTAACAAGGACAACACACAGGTCTTCCATCATTGTATGATTATTTGTGTGCAAATGAACTCAAGCTTACGGACAATGTCAAATGTGATATAGCGAAGCACCTGAGTGAGTTGGGTGCGCAATTACGCAGGTACTTTCCCGAAACGGACGACACAAACAAAATGTTTATTTAATCAGAAGCCACTGACAGATTTTTGGATAGGGCCACGCTCAGAGTTTCTTGCCTTGGCAAATCGCGTTGTTAAGATGCCCTTTGCAACCACGTTCCTATGTGAGAGTGGATTCCCGGCCCTCACTAGCATGAAAACTAAATACAGGCACAGACTGTGTGTGGAAAATGATTTAAGACTGAGACTCGCTCCAATACAACCCAACATGGCAGAGTTATGTGCATCCTTTCATCCTAGAGTTATGTGCATCCTTTCATCCTAGAGTTATGTGCATCCTTTCATCCTAGAGTTATGTGCATCCTTTCATCCTAGAGTTATGTGCATCCTTTCATCCTAGAGTTATGTGCATCCTTTCAAGCACAGCATTTGATGAACAAATAAGGTTTTATATGTAAGATGGTTAAATAAAGAGCAAAATTATTGATTATTATTATATTATTATTTGTGCCCTGGTCCTATAAGAGCTCTTTGTCACTTCCCACGAGCCGGGTTGTGACGAAAACTCACACTTATTCTTATGTTTAATAAATGTATCATATAGTGTGTGTGTGTGTGGCAGGCTTACAAAGATGTCAAAAAACATGGGTGTGTATATATAAAGAGAATCCTGGTCCCTGGATGACAGACAGAAGCAGGTAAACGCACCTTTGTCGACCTCGATAGTCAGAATGTCCAGTAGAACATCTTCATAAACGTTTTCCACTTTGATGAAGTTGGTATAATCAGCAAAGATGTACTGGTCCAACTTCTGCAGGTCCTGTAAAGTGTAAGTTTCACGGTATATATTATGATAAACTAACAGTACTTGCTCCAACAATGTTTCTTTAATTTGATAGGGTGAGATGTGGATGGACTGAGACCATCAGCCCTGCTCTAGGATAATATCTAGCATGTAACGACTGGTATAAAGAGACAAAAAGTTACCAGCGTACATACCGGTTTGTGTGCCGGAGCCATGTTCCTCCTGATAGCAGGTAGCGTGATGTCAACCAGAGCCTCCTGAAAGAACCTCTTCCTCACCGTGCTACTGTCATGGTCATACTGCTGCAGGGAGCAACCACAGAACAAGAATGTTACTAGCCTCTACACCCTGTTATAGACATATTGCTCCAGGAAATATGCATCAATCAATCAATTAAACAACCAATCAACCAGTCAACCAAGTAATCAAAACAAGACAACCACACAACAAGACAACCACACAAGACAACCACACAACACAACCACACAACACAACCACACAACAAGACAACCACACAAGACAACCACACAACAAGACAACCACACAACAAGACAACCACACAACAAGACAACCACACAACAAGACAACCACACAAGACAACCACACAAGACAACCACACAAGACAACCACACAACAAGACAACCACACAAGACAAGACAACCACACAACAAGAGAACCACACAAAACAACCACACAAGACAACCACACAAGACAACCACACAACAAGACAACCACACAACAAGACAACCACACAACAAGACAACCACACAAGACAACCACACAGCAAGACAACCACACAACAAGACAACCACACAAGAAAACCACACAGCAAGACAACCACACAACAAGACAACCACACAAGACAACCACACAACAAGACAACCACACAAGACAACCACACAAGACAACCACACAACCACACAACAAGACAGCCACACAAGACAACCACACAGCAAGACAACCACACAACAAGACAGCCACACAAGACAACCACACAGCAAGACAACCACACAACAAGACAACCACACAAGACAACCACATAACAAGACAACCACACAAGACAACCACACAACAAGACAACCACACAAGACAACCACATAAGACAACCACACAAGACAACCACATAAGACAACCACGCACGACAACCACACAACAAGTGTTAGAATAACCAGGGCTGAGTTTCTCCTAGTCAACTATGAATTCACTGAAAGTAAACTACAGTAGGTAGGGGAGTGTTGCATTGTACAGTCAGAAGACAGTAGGTATGAAGCTACAGTCGGAAGACAGGAGGTATGAAGCTACAGTCAGAAGACAGGAGGTATGAAGCTACAGTCAGAAGACAGGAGGTATGAAGCTACAGTCAGAAGACAGGAGGTATGAAGCTACAGTCAGAAGACAGGAGGTATGAAGCTACAGTCAGAAGACAGGAAGCTACAGTCAGAAGACAGGAGGTATGAAGCTACAGTCAGAAGACAGGAGGTATGAAGCTACAATCAGAAGACAGGAGGTATGAAGCTACAGTCTGAAGACAGGAAGCTACAGTCAGAAGACAGGAGGTATGAAGCTACAGTCAGAAGACAGGAAGCTACAGTCAGAAGACAGGAGGTATGAAGCTACAGTCAGAAGACAGGAGGTATGAAGCTACAGTCTGAAGACAGGAGGTATGAAGCTACAATCAGAAGACAGGAGGTATGAAGCTACAGTCTGAAGACAGGAAGCTACAGTCAGAAGACAGGAGGTATGAAGCTACAGTCAGAAGACAGGAAGCTACAGTCAGAAGACAGGAGGTATGAAGCTACAGTCAGAAGACAGGAGGTATGAAGCTACAGTCTGAAGACAGGAGGTATGAAGCTACAGTCAGAAGACAGGAGGTATGAAGCTACAGTCTGAAGACAGGAAGCTACAGACAGAAGACAGGAGGTATGAAGCTACAGTCAGAAGACAGGAAGCTACAGTCAGAAGACAGGAGGTATGAAGCTACAGTCAGAAGACAGGAGGTATGAAGCTACAGTCTGAAGACAGGAGGTATGAAGCTACAGTCTGAAGACAGGAGGTATGAAGCTACAGTCTGAAGACAGGAGGTATGAAGCTACAGTTAGAAGACATGAAGCTACAATCAGAAGAAAGGAGGTATGAAGCTACAATCAGAAGAAAGGAGGTATGAATCTACAATCAGAAGACAGGAGGTATGAAGCTACAGTCTGAAGACAGGAGGTATGAAGCTACAGTCTGAAGACAGGAGGTATGAAGCTACAGTCTGAAGACAGGAGGTATGAACCTACAATCAGAAGACAGGAGGTATGAAGCTACAGTCTGAAGACAGGAAGCTACAGTCAGAAGACAGGAGGTATGAAGCTACAGTCAGAAGACAGGAAGCTACAGTCAGAAGACAGGAGGTATGAAGCTACAGTCAGAAGACAGGAGGTATGAAGCTACAGTCTGAAGACAGGAGGTATGAAGCTACAATCAGAAGACAGGAGGTATGAAGCTACAGTCTGAAGACAGGAAGCTACAGTCAGAAGACAGGAGGTATGAAGCTACAGTCAGAAGACAGGAAGCTACAGTCAGAAGACAGGAGGTATGAAGCTACAGTCAGAAGACAGGAGGTATGAAGCTACAGTCTGAAGACAGGAGGTATGAAGCTACAGTCAGAAGACAGGAGGTATGAAGATACAGTCTGAAGACAGGAAGCTACAGTCAGAAGACAGGAGGTATGAAGCTACAGTCAGAAGACAGGAAGCTACAGTCAGAAGACAGGAGGTATGAAGCTACAGTCAGAAGACAGGAGGTATGAAGCTACAGTCAGAAGACAGGAGGTATGAAGCTACAGTCTGAAGACAGGAGGTATGAAGCTACAGTCTGAAGACAGGAGGTATGAAGCTACAGTTAGAAGACATGAAGCTACAATCAGAAGAAAGGAGGTATGAAGCTACAATCAGAAGAAAGGAGGTATGAATCTACAATCAGAAGACAGGAGGTATGAAGCTACAGTCTGAAGACAGGAGGTATGAAGCTACAGTCTGAAGACAGGAGGTATGAAGCTACAGTCTGAAGACAGGAGGTATGAAGCTACAGTCAGAAGACATGAGGTATGAAGCTACAGTCGGAAGACAGGAAGCTACAGTCAGAAGACAGGAGGTATGACGCTACAGTCTGAAGACAGGAGGTATGAAGCTACAGTCTGAAGACAGGAGGTATGAAGCTACAATCAGAAGACAGGAGGTATGAAGCTACAGTCTGAAGACAGGAGGTATGAAGCTACAGTCAGAAGACAGGAGGTATGAAGCTACAGTCAGAAGACATGAAGCTACAGTCAGAAGACAGGAGGTATGAAGCTACAGTCGGAAGACAGGAAGCTACAGTCAGAAGACAGGAGGTATGAAGCTACAGTCAGAAGACAGGAGGTATGAAGCTACAGTCGGAAGACAGGAAGCTACAGTCAGAAGACAGGAGGTATGAAGCTACAGTCAGAAGACAGGAGGTATGAAGCTACAGTCAGAAGACAGGAGGTATGAAGCTACAGTCAGAAGACATGAAGCTACAGTCAGAAGACAGGAGGTATGTAGCTACAGTCAGAAGACAGGAGGTATGAAGCTACAGTCAGAAGACAGGAAGCTACAGTCAGAAGACAGGAGGTATGAAGCTACAGTCAGAAGACAGGAAGCTACAGTCAGAAGACAGGAGGTATGAAGCTACAGTCAGAAGACAGGAAGCTACAGTCAGAAGACAGGAGGTATGAAGCTACAGTCAGAAGACAGGAAGCTACAGTCAGAAGACAGGAGGTATGAAGCTACAGTCAGAAGACAGGAAGCTACAGTCAGAAGACAGGAGGTATGAAGCTACAGTCAGAAGACAGGAAGCTACAGTCAGAAGACAGGAGGTATGAAGCTACAGTCAGAAGACAGGAGGTATGAAGCTACAATCAGAAGACAGGAGGTATGAAGCTACAGTCAGAAGACAGGAAGCTACAGTCAGAAGACAGGAGGTATGAAGCTACAGTCAGAAGACAGGAGGTATGAAGCTACAGTCAGAAGACAGGAGGTATGAAGCTACAGTCAGAAGACAGGAGGTACGAAGCTACAGTCAGAAGACAGGAGGTATGAAGCTACAGTCAGAAGACAGGAGGTATGTAGCTACAGTCGGAAGACAGGAGGTATGAAGCTACAGTCAGAAGACAGGAAGCTACAGTCAGAAGACAGGAGGTATGAAGCTACAATCAGAAGACAGGAGGTATGAAGCTACAGTCAGAAGACAGGAGGTATGTAGCTACAGTCGGAAGACAGGAGGTATGAAGCTACAGTCAGAAGACAGGAAGCTACAGTCAGAAGACAGGAGGTATGAAGCTACAGTCAGAAGACAGGAAGCTACAGTCAGAAGACAGGAGGTATGAAGCTACAGTCAGAAGACAGGAGGTATGAAGCTACAATCAGAAGACAGGAGGTATGAAGCTACAGTCAGAAGACATGAAGCTACAGTCAGAAGACAGGAGGTATGAAGCTACAATCAGAAGACAGGAGGTATGAAGCTACAGTCAGAAGACAGGAGGTATGAAGCTACAGTCAGAAGACAGGACGTATGAAGCTACAGTCAGAAGACAGGAGGTATGAAGCTACAGTCAGAAGACAGGAGGTATGAAGCTACAGTCAGAAGACAGGAGGTATGAAGCTACAGTCAGAAGACAGGAGGTATGAAGCTACAGTCAGAAGACAGGAGGTATGAAGCTACAGTCAGAAGACAGGAGGTACGAAGCTACAGTCAGAAGACAGGAGGTATGAAGCTACAGTCAGAAGACATGAGGTATGAAGCTACAGTCAGAAGACAGGAGGTATGAAGCTACAGTCAGAAGACAGGAAGCTACAGTCAGAAGACAGGAGGTATGAAGCTACAGTCAGAAGACAGGAGGTATGAAGCTACAGTCAGAAGACAGGAGGTATGAAGCTACAGTCAGAAGACAGGAGGTATGAAGCTACAGTCAGAAGACAGGAGGTATGAAGCTACAGTCAGAAGACAGGAGGTATGAAGCTACAGTCAGAAGACAGGAGGTATGAAGCTACAGTCAGAAGACAGGAAGCTACAGTCAGAAGACAGGAGGTATGAAGCTACAGTCAGAAGACAGGAGGTATGAAGCTACAGTCAGAAGACAGGACGTATGAAGCTACAGTCAGAAGACAGGAGGTATGAAGCTACAGTCAGAAGACAGGAGGTATGAAGCTACAGTCAGAAGACAGGAGGTATGAAGCTACAGTCAGAAGACAGGAGGTATGAAGCTACAGTCAGAAGACAGGAGGTATGAAGCTACAGTCAGAAGACAGGAGGTACGAAGCTACAGTCAGAAGACAGGAGGTATGAAGCTACAGTCAGAAGACATGAGGTATGAAGCTACAGTCAGAAGACAGGAGGTATGAAGCTACAGTCAGAAGACAGGAAGCTACAGTCAGAAGACAGGAGGTATGAAGCTACAGTCAGAAGACAGGAGGTATGAAGCTACAGTCAGAAGACAGGAGGTATGAAGCTACAGTCAGAAGACAGGAGGTATGAAGCTACAGTCAGAAGACAGGAGGTATGAAGCTACAGTCAGAAGACAGGAGGTATGAAGCTACAGTCAGAAGACAGGAAGCTACAGTCAGAAGACAGGAGGTATGAAGCTACAGTCAGAAGACAGGAAGCTACAGTCAGAAGACAGGAGGTATGAAGCTACAGTCAGAAGACAGGAAGCTACAGTCAGAAGACAGGAGGTATGAAGCTACAGTCAGAAGGCAGGAGGTATCTGTCTGTTATCTCACCTTGAGGACTCTGAGCTTTGCTTTCTCCATGGCTGAGGTGAGTTTGGAAGGGTTGTCTTTCAGTGAGCTCTGGAGGAGCAATTTAAAGGTGTACACAGCATTCTCCATCAGCTACAACACAGAAAAACACAGCATTCTCCATCAGCTACAACACAGAAAAACACAGCATTCTCTATCAGCTACAACACAGAAACACACAGCATTCTCCATCAGCTACAACACAGAAACACACAGCATTCTCCATCACCTACAACACAGAAACACACAGCATTCTCCATCACCTACAACACAGAAACATACAGCATTCTCCATCACCTACAACACAGAAACACACAGCATTCTCTATCAGCTACAACACAGAAACACACAGCATTCTCCATCACCTACAACAAGACAGAAACACACAGCATTCTTCATCAGCTACGACACAGAAACACACAGCATTCTCCATCAGTTACAACACAGAAACACACAGCATTCTCCATCAGCTACAACAAGACAGAAACACACAGCATTCTCCATCACCTACAACAAGACAGAAACACACAGCATTCTCCATCAGTTACAACAAGACAGAAACACACAGCATTCGACATCAGTTACAACAAGACAGAAACACACAGTATTCTCCATCAGCTACAACAAGACAGAAACACACAGCATTCTCCATCAGTTACAACAAGACAGAAACACACAGCATTCGACATCAGTTACAACAAGACAGAAACACACAGCATTCTCCATCAGCTACAACAAGACAGAAACACACAGCATTCTTCATCAGCTACGACACAGAAACACACAGCATTCTCCATCAGTTACAACACAGAAACACACAGCATTCTCCATCAGCTACAACAAGACAGAAACACACAGCATTCTCCATCACCTACAACAAGACAGAAACACACAGCATTCTCCATCAGTTACAACAAGACAGAAACACACAGCATTCGACATCAGTTACAACAAGACAGAAACACACAGCATTCTCCATCAGCTACAACAAGACAGAAACACACAGCATTCTCCATCAGCTACAACAAGACAGAAACACACAGCATTCTCCATCAGCTACAACAACATAAAAACTACACAGCCTTCTTCAAACAACACTGTTTCACGACGCATCAGTGACATGGCAGGAGATGTTTTGAAACAATTACTGCTTCGCATACAAGCCAGTAAATTATATGCGTTACAGCTGGATGAGTCAACAGACGTGGCGGGCCTGGCACAGCTCCTGGTATATGTCCATTACGTTTATGGGGGGTCAATTAAGGAAGGCATCCTCTTCTGCAAACCACTGGAAACCAGGACAACAGGAGAGGAAAAGTACCGAACAGCTTTGTGACATCAAATGGACTTTGGTGGTCAAGATGTGTCGGTATCTGTACTGATGGAGCAAAAGCCATGACAGGGAGACACAGTGGAGTGGTAACGCACGTGCAAGCAGTTGCTACCGACGCCACTTGGGTACACTACAGCATCCACCGAGAGGCTCTTGCTGCCAAGGGAATGCCTGACAGCTTGAAAGACGTTTTGGACACTACAGTGAAAATGTTTAACTTTGTTAAAGCAAGGCCCCTGAACTCTCGTGTATTTTCTGCACTGTGCAATGATATGGGCAGCGACCATGTAACACTTTTACAACATACAGAAGTGCGCTGGTTATGAAGGGGCAAAGTATTGACACGTTTTTTTTTTAAAAAGATAAAAAAAGAGACGAGCTTAAAGTTGTCTTTACTGACCATAATTTTCACGTGTCTGACTTCTTGCATGATGATGAGTTTCTCACATGACTAGTCTATCTGGGTGATGTTTTTTCTCGCCTGAATGATCTGAATCTAGGATTACAGGGACTCTCCGCAACTATATTCAATGTGCGGGACAAAATTGAGGCTATGATTCAGAAGTTGGAGCTCTTCTCTGTCTGCATTAACAAGGACAACACACAGGTCTTCCATCATTGTATGATTATTTGTGTGCAAATGAACTCAAGCTTACGGACAATGTCAAATGTGATATAGCGAAGCACCTGAGTGAGTTGGGTGCGCAATTACGCAGGTACTTTCCCGAAACGGACAACACAAACAAAAGACAGAAACACACAGCATTCTCCATCAGCTACAACAACACAGAAACACACAGCATTCTCCATCAGCTACAACACAGAAACACACAGCATTCTCCATCAGTTACAACAAGACAGAAACACACAGCATTCTTCATCAGCTACGACACAGAAACACACAGCATTCTCCATCAGTTACAACACAGAAACACACAGCATTCTCCATCAGCTACGACACAGAAACACACAGCATTCTCCATCAGCTACGACACAGAAACACACAGCATTCTCCATCAGTTACAACACAGAAACACACAGCATTCTCCATCAGCTACGACACAGAAACATACAGCATTCTCCATCAGTTACAACACAGAAACACACAGCATTCTCCATCAGCTACAACAAGACAGAAACACACAACATTCTCCATCAGCTACAACAAGACAGAAACACACAGCATTCTCCATCAGCTACAACACAGAAACACACAGCATTCGACATCAGTTACAACAAGACAGAAACACACAGCATTCTTCATCAGCTACAACAAGACAGAAACACACTAACCTGTTGCATGTCTATCTGCGTGCTGTGGATCAGAACTAACCTGTTGCATGTCTATCTGCGTGCTGTGGATCAGAACTAACCTGTTGCATGTCTATCTGCGTGCTGTGGATCAGAACTAACCTGTTGCATGTCTATCTGTATGCAGTGGATCAGAACTAACCTGTTGCATGTCTATCTGCGTGCTGTGGATCAGAACTAACCTGTTGCATGTCTATCTGCGTGCTGTGGATCAGAACTAACCTGTTGCATGTCTATCTGCGTGCTGTGGATCAGAACTAACCTGTTGCATGTCTATCTGCGTGCTGTGGATCAGAACTAACCTGTTGCATGTCTATCTGCGTGCTGTGGATCAGACGAACTGAGTTGGAGAACTTGAAGCGATGCCTGAGTTCCTGGAGCTGTTCTGTCAGGACCTCCACTTTCTGGTAACACTCCTCCAGACTTGCCTGACACATCTGACCCATCTGACCCAGCGCCTGAGGAGAGAGAGGCAACACACGCTATAACACACATACTATTAGACATTAGCGTGATTCACGCTTCAGTTGTTCACGCTTCAGTTGTTCACTCTTCAGTTGTTCACGCTTCAGTTGTTCACTCTTCAGTTGTTCACGCTTCAGTTGTTCACGCTTCCGTTGTTCACGCTTCCGTTGTTCACGCTTCCGTTGTTCACGCTTCAGTTGTTCACTCTTCCGTTGTTCACGCTTCCGTTGTTCACGCTTCCGTTGTTCACGCTTCCGTTGTTCACGCTTCCGTTGTTCACGCTTCCGTTGTTCACGCTTCCGTTGTTCACGCTTCCGTTGTTCACGCTTCCGTTGTTCACGCTTCAGTTGTTCACGCTTCCGTTGTTCACGCTTCAGTTGTTTACGCTTCAGTTGTTTACGCTAATGTTGTTCACTCTTCAGTTGTTTACGCTTCAGTTGTTTACGCTTCAATTGTTTACACTTCAGTTGTTCACTTTTCAGTTGTTTACGCTTCAGTTGTTTACGCTAATGTTGTTTACGCTTCAGTTGTTTACGCTTCAGTTGTTTATGCTTCAGTTGTTTACGCTAATGTTGTTTACGCTAATGTTGCTCACTCTTCAGTTGTTTACACTTCAGTTGTTTACGCTTCAGTTGTTTACACTTCAGTTGTTTACACTTCAGTTGTTCACTCTTCAGTTGTTTACGCTTCAGTTGTTTACGCTTCAGTTGTTTACGCTTCAGTTGTTTACGCTAATGTTGTTCACCCTTCAGTTGTTTACACTTCAGTTGTTTACGCTTCAGTTGTTTACGCTTCAATTGTTTACACTTCAGTTGTTCACTCTTCAGTTGTTTACGCTTCAGTTGCTTACGCTAATGTTGTTTACGCTTCAGTTGTTTACGCTTCAGTTGTTTATGCTTCAGTTGTTTACGCTAATGTTGTTTACGCTAATGTTGCTCACTCTTCAGTTGTTTACACTTCAGTTGTTTACGCTTCAGTTGTTCACTCTTCCGTTGTTTACGCTTCAGTTGTTTACGCTTCAGTTGTTTACGATTCAGTTGTTTACGCTTCAGTTGTCCACGTTTCAGTTGTTTACGCTTCAGTTGTTCACGCTTCAGTTGTTCACGATTCAGTTGTTTACGCTTCAGTTGTTTACGCTAATGTTGTTTACGCTTCAGTTGTTTACGCTTCAGTTGTTCACTCTTCCGTTGTTTACGCTTCAGTTGTTCACGTTTCAGTTGTTCACTCTTCAGTTGTTCACTCTTCAGTTGTTCCCTCTTCAGTTGTTTACGCTTCAGTTGTTCACTCTTCAGTTGTTTACGCTTCAGTTGTTTACGCTTCAGTTGTTTACGCTTCAGTTGTTTACGCTTCAGTTGTTCACTCTTCAGTTGTTCACTCTTCAGTTGTTCACTCTTCAGTTGTTCACTCTTATGTTGTTTACGCTTCAGTTGTTCACGTTTCAGTTGTTCACTCTTCAGTTGTTCACTCTTCAGTTGTTCACTCTTCAGTTGTTTACGCTTCAGTTGTTTACGCTTCAGTTGTTCACGCTTCAGTTGTTTACGCTTCAGTTGTTTACGCTTCAGTTGTTTACGCTTCAGTTATTCACTCTTCAGTTGTTCACTCTTCAGTTGTTCACTCTTCAGTTGTTCACTCTTCAGTTGTTCACTCTTCAGTTGTTTACGCTTCAGTTGTTCACTCTTCAGTTGTTTACGCTTCAGTTGTTTACGCTTCAGTTGTTTACGCTTCAGTTGTTCACTCTTCAGTTGTTCACTCTTCAGTTGTTCACTCTTCAGTTGTTCACTCTTCAGTTGTTCACTCTTCAGTTGTTCACTCTTCAGTTGTTCACTCTAATGTTGTTCACTCTTATGCAAGGGAACTTGACCAACTTTTGCTCCACCAACACCCTCTTACCTGGTTTAACCCCTCCTGCCCCCCTCCCTCGGGGAAGCCCAGACAGAGAGCGTTTATCTCCCCCTCCAGGAGAAGCCGGACCCCCTGGAAGCCCCCCGTCACCGGAGACATCAGCTCTTCCAAGATGGACGCCAGGTACGGAGACACGTTCTCGCTGCAGAACTTTACTGCTGGATCACTGACGGAGGCTGTGGGGACAGAGATGGAACAACAGATGTGAATGTTATGCAAATGGTTTTACAAGTTTAGATATAGTTTAGATATAGTTAAGATATAGTTTAGATATAGTAATCCCTTGTCTGCTCATCACAACTACTGTCCCAATAATTGTTGCTTTTTCATTCATTCAGTTCCCACAATATCCTGCCTCGGATCCTAAGGTGTTAGTTCTTTGTTACTAAGTTTACTCCTTTACACTGCAATGCATTCTTAACCCATGTTTGACCCATGTTTGACGCCAGGCTACCACACCTGTAGATCCCCATCATGGTATTGTACCTTGTAGCTTGGCCTGCAGGAAGGTTCTAGAACTGGCTATCTGGTCCATATCAGAACGAAGCAGAGCTTCATGAGACCTGGCTGTCTCTTTACACTCCTCCTTCAGACCCTTCAGACCCTCCCTCAGCTGGTCCTGGACCAGGTAGTACGCGGCTTCCAACGTCTGGGGGGACAACAGAACACAGCTGAGTACAGAATATATACACCCTGTGTTAGCTGATCCAAGACCAGGTTATAGACTGCCTCCAATGTCTGACCATCAGGGGGCAGTATAGAGCAGAGATCACTACATGACTACAGAACTCAGAGCTAAAGAACCAGTTCACTATAACATTACTGAAGGACTTTCTGAATAAAGGACAGTTCTGAGATGTTCATTCACTCACGGTGAACCAGACTCTCTTCCTCCCTGCTTTCTTTCCCTTCAGTCTGGCCAGCAGTTCTGTCTGTAGAGAGGGTTGAAGCTCCTCCAACACCAGATTGGCTAGGACCTGGAAAACAGAAAGCCAAAATGACTTACAGCATACTGTGATTTGGACGCACTACACAGCTGTAAGATAATAAAACACACTACTACTCTACTACACAACTGTAAGATAATAAAACACACTACTACTCTACTACACAACTGTAAGACAATGAAACACACTACAGATCTACTGAGCTCATTGTTAAAAACTGGTTGAGCTTCTGCATTAGCAAAGGAAAGTCCTACTATAAACGATAATATAATATAAATATAAAATAAATATAATATGGAGTCCAACTCAAGCTATGTGTCTTTGTGATGAGAGACTGGAGTCCAACCCAAACAATGTGTCTCTGTGATGAGAGACTGGAGTCCAACCCAAACAATGTGTCTTTGTGATGAGAGACTGGAGTCCAACCCAAACAATGTCTGAGTCTGAAGCAGAAGTGTTTCCCGGTCTCTGACTGAGCTGTCTTAGTTGAGACAGACCTGGACCAACCGGTAATCTGGACAGACCTGGACCAACAGATCACGGTGAAGTATAGTTACCCTCTGCCAGAGCCAGTGTGACCGAGTCATTGCATGGGGCCGCTTCTTCACCAAATTGGATCTCAGGAGTGCTTACAACCTGGTGCGTATCCGGGAGGAGGATGAGTGGAAGACGGCATTTAGTACCACCTCTGGGCACTATGAGTACCTCGTCATGCCGTGATGAATGCTCCATCGGTCTTCCAATCCTTTGTAGACGAGATTTTCAGGGACCTGCACGGACAGGGTGTAGTGGTGTATATAGATGACATTCTAATATACTCCGCTGCACGCGCCGAGCATGTGTCTCTGGTGCGCAAGGTGCTTGGTCGACTGTTGGAGCATGACCTGTACGTTAAGGCTGAGAAATGTCTGTTCTTCCAACAGTCCGTCTCCTTCCTAGGGTACCGCTTTTCAGCGTCAGGGGTGGAGATGGAGAGTGACCGCATTTCAGCCGTGTGTAATTGGCCGACTCCAACCACGGTAAAGGAGGTGCAGCGGTTTTTAGGGTTTGCCAACTACTACCGGAGGTTTATCCGGGGTTTTGGTCAGGTAGCGGCTCCCATTACCTCCTTGCTGAAGGGGGGACCGGTGCGGCTGCAGTGGTCAGCTGGGGCGGACAGGGCTTTTGGTCACCTGAAAGCTCTGTTTACCTCGGCTCCTGTGTTGGCTCATCCTGATCCCTCCTTAGCGTTCATAGTAGAGGTGGACGCTTCCGAGGCTGGGATAGGAGTTGTGCTGTCTCAGCGCTCGGGTACGCCACAAAAACGCCGCCCCTGTGCGTTCTTTTCGAAGAAGCTCAGCCCGGCGGAGCGTAACTATGATGTGGGGGACCGGAAGCTGTTGGCTGTTGTTGGGGCTCTGAAAGCGTGGAGGCATTGGCTTGAGGGGGCTAAACACCCTTTTCTTATTTGGACTGACCACCGCAATCTGGAGTACATCCGGGCAGTGAGGAGAATGAATCCTCGCCAGGCAAGGTGGGCCATGTTTTTCACCCGTTTTGTGTTTACTCTATCCTACAGACCAGGTTCCCAGAACGCTAAGGCAGACGCATTGTCTCGGATGTATGACACAGAGGAGCGGTCCACGGATCACACTCCCATACTTCCGGCTTCTTGCCTGGTGGCACCGGTGGTATGGGAGGTTGACGCGGACATCGAGCGGGCGTTACGTACGGAGCCCACTCCCACCCAGTGTCCAGTTGGACGTAAGTACGTTCCGTCTGATGTTCGTGATCGATTGATTTGTTGGGCTCATACGTCACCTTCCTCTGGTCATGCTGGCATCGGGTGGACAGTGCGCTGTCTTAGTGGGAAGTACTGGTGGCCCACTTTAGCTAAGGACGTGACGGTGTATGTTTCCTCCTGCTTGGTGTGCGCTCAGTGCAAGGCACCTAGACACCTGCCCAGAGGGAAATTACAACCCCTACCCGTTCCACAACGGCCGTGGTCACACCTATCCGTGGATTTCGTGACGGATCTTCCTCCGTCACAAGGAAACACCATGATTCGGGTAGTTGTGGATCGGTTTTCTAAGTCCTGCCGTCTCATTCCTTTGCCCGGTCTCCCTACGGACCTACAGACTGCGGAGGCCCTGTTAACACACGTCTTCCGGCACTACGGGGTGCCTGAGGATATAGTGTCTGATCGGGGTTCCCAGTTCACATCAAGGGTCTGGAGGGCGTTCATGGAACGTCTGGGGGTCTCGGTCAGCCTGACCTCAGGGTTTCACCCCGAGAGTAACGGGCAGGTGGAGAGAGTTAACCAGGATGTGGGTAGGTTTCTGCGGTCCTATTGCCAGGACCGGCCGGGGGAGTGGGCGGCTTTCATCCCCTGGGCAGAGATAGCCCAAAACTCTCTCCGCCACTCCTCCACTAACCTGTCTCCATTTCAGTGTGTACTGGGACATCAGCCGGTTCTGGCACCGTGGCATCAGAGCCAGATCGAGGCACCTGCGGTGGATGAATGGTTTCGGCGCTCGGGGGAAACCTGGGACGCTGCCTATGTACGCCTGCAACGGGCCATCGGGCGACAGAAGGCGAGCGCCGATCACCACCGCAGTGAGGCTCCGGTGTTCGCACCGGGAGACCGGGTCTGGCTCTCGACCCAAAACCTGCCCCTTCGCCTGCCCTGCCGGAAGCTGGGTCCGCGGCCATTTAAAGTACTGAGGAGACTGAACGAGGTATGTTATAGGTTACAGCTCCCCCTGATTATTGTATTAACCCCTCGTTCCATGTGTCTCTCCTCAGGCCGGTGGTGGCTGGTCCGCTCCAGCAGTCTGAGGTGCGGGCGGTTCCTCTGCCCCCTCTGGACATCGAGGGGGCCCCGGCGTATACTGTGCGAGCCATTACGGACTCAAGGCGTCATGCAAGGGGCCTTCAGTAACTCGTGGAATGGGAGAGGAAACAAGATGAGAAACAAGATTCTCCGGTCTGATGAAACCAAGATTGAACTATTTGGCCTGAATGCCAAGTGTCACGTCTGGAGGAAACCTGGCAACATCCCTATGGTGAAGCATGGTGGTGGTAGCATCATGCTGTGGGGATGTTTTTTCAGCAGCAGGGACTGGGAGACTGGTCAGGATTGAGAAAAAGATTAACAGAGCAAAGTACAGAGAGATCCTTGATGAAAACCTGCTCCAGAGCACTCAGGACCTCAGTCTGGGGTGAAGGTCCACCTTCCAACAAGACAACGACCCTAAGCACACAGCCAAGACAACGCAGGAGTGGCTTCGGGACAAGTCTCTTAATGTCCTTGAGTGGCCCAGCCAGAGGACGGACTTGAACCCGATCGAACATCTCTGGAGAAACGTAAAAATAGCTGTGCATCAACGCTCCCCATCCAGCCTGACAGAGAAGAATGGGAGAAACTCCCCAAATACAGGTGTGCCAAGCTTGTAGCGTCATACCCAAGTACAGTGGGGCAAAAAAGTATTTAGTCAGCCACCAATTGTGCAAGTTCTCCCACTTAAAAAGATGAGAGAGGCCTGTAATTTTCATCATAGGTACACTTCAACTATGACAGACAAAATGAGAAGGAAAAAAATCCAGAAAATCACATTGTAGGATTTTTAATGAATTTATTTGCAAATTATGGTGGAAAATAAGTATTTGGTCAATAACAAAAGTTTATCTCAATACTTTGTTATATACCCTTTGTTGGCAATGACAGAGGTCAAACGTTTTCTGTAAGTCTTCACAAGGTTTTCACACACTGTTGCTGGTATTTTGTCCCATTCCTCCATGCAGATCTCCTCTAGAGCAGTGAT
Organism: Salvelinus alpinus; assembly: GCF_045679555.1. Lineage (NCBI taxonomy): Eukaryota > Metazoa > Chordata > Actinopteri > Salmoniformes > Salmonidae > Salvelinus > Salvelinus alpinus. The sequence continues at coordinate 2,142,448 of NC_092108.1, read as the reverse complement.
GTTTTGGGGCTGTTGCTGGGCAACACGGACTTTCAACTCCCTCCAAAGATTTTCTATGGGGTTGAGATCTGGAGACTGGCTAGGCCACTCCAGGACCTTGAAATGCTTCTTACGAAGCCACTCCTTCGTTGCCCGGGCGGTGTGTTTGGAATCATTGTCATGCTGAAAGACCCAGCCACGTTTCATCTTTAATGCCCTTGCTGATGGAAGGAGGTTTTCACTCAAAATCTCACGATACATTCATCCTGTCCTTTAAGTTTTTTATTTCTAATAAATTTGCAAAAATGTATAAAAACCTGTTTGTACTTTGTCATTTTTGGGGTATTGTGTGTAGTAGATTGATGAGGGGAATTTAAAAAAAAGGTTAAAGAATTTAGAATAAGGCTGTAACGTAACAAAATGTGGAAAAAGTCAAGGGGTTTGAATACTTTCCGAACGACAATGTAATTGGAACAGGAAGTGTAAACTCTAATATAGCCTATTAGCTAAGAAGGTAACTGCAAACACATTTTTTTGCTTAAAGCAGCTGTTTGGTTGGTTAAACAAAGGTGAACCATGTGTTGGCAAAAATCTATGTGAAAGTCAAAAAAGCTTACCAGCAGCCAGCTGCACTTTCCACAGTGGATTGTTTTTCAAAACCTACGTCAGATACTCCGGTGACTGTTATTGGGTCAATATTAGGAGTTGAGAAATACATCTGTCATTATTACATTTAGTCACTTAGCAGACACTCATATCCAGAGCGACATACAATTAGTGAAATTGTAATACGAATCATAATAAAGAAGGAGTCCGGCTTTAAACGACGTGCAGCTTATAAAGGCTTCATAAAGCTACATAAACGCACAAATCATCTATAACCGTATGTCATGCTTTATAAAGGGTTCATAGATGTGGTATAACTGTGTGACATATGCACCAATGTCAAATGTGACATAAGACTGTGCTTTATAAAGGATGGCATAAGCAATGCATAATAAAGGCTGTATAAATCATATTAAATTGAGGCTTCACAAAATATTGCATCTTGGTAGAACATTGCAATGCCAGGATAGTGGGTTTGATTCCCGGGACCACCCATAAGTAAATATTTATTCACACATGACTGTAAGTCTCTTTGGATAAAAGAGTCTGCTAAATTGTATATATTATATTATAAACTGGGTCGTTCGAGCCCTGAATGCTGATTGGCTGACAGCCGTGGTATATCAGACTATATACCACAGGTATGACAAAATACTTATTTGTACTGCTCTAATTACGTTGGTAAACAGTTTATAATATCAATAATGCACCTCAGGAATTTGTGATATATGGCCAATATACCACGGCTAAGGGCTGTGTCCAGGCACTCCGCGCTGTGTCGTGGTTAAAACATTTCTAGGATGGCCCAACCTCTTCCCTCTTGGGTGCAATATTGGACCTGACCTCAACTTTCCCCAAAATGCTTTGGTAGGGCCTTTTAAAATCTGTTTTATTATTTTGCCTCGTTTTTTTCCCCCAAATGCCAATTTTCTCTGTTTAGTTTTTCAGGTTTTGGATAACGAAGGCTCATAACGAAGGCTGGTCACCACCAAAAACATAACGAAGGCTGGTCACCACCAAAAACATAACGAAGGCTGGTCACCACCAAAAACATAACGAAGGCTGGTCACCACCAAAAACATAACGAAGGCTCGTCACCACCAAAAACATAACGAAGGCTCGTCACCACCAAAAACATAACGAAGGCTCGTCACCACCAAAAACATAACGAAGGCTGGTCACCACCAAAAACATAACGAAGGCTGGTCACCACCAAAAACATAACGAAGGCTGGTCACCACCAAAAACATAACGAAGGCTCGTCACCACCAAAATATAACGAAGGCTGGTCACCACCAAAAACATAACGAAGGCTCGTCACCACCAAAAACATAACGAAGGCTCGTCACCACCAAAAACATAACGAAGGCTCGTCACCACCAAAATATAACGAAGGCTGGTCACCACCAAAAACATAACGAAGGCTGGTCACCACCAAAAACATAACGAAGGCTGGTCACCACCAAAAACATAACGAAGGCTGGTCACCACCAAAAACATAACGAAGGCTCGTCACCACCAAAAACATAACGAAGGCTCGTCACCACCAAAATATAACGAAGGCTGGTCACCACCAAAAACATAACGAAGGCTCGTCACCACCAAAAACATAACGAAGGCTGGTCACCACCAAAATATAACGAAGGCTGGTCACCACCAAAAACATAACGAAGGCTCGTCACCACCAAAAACATAACGAAGGCTCGTCACCACCAAAAACATAACGAAGGCTGGTCACCACCAAAAACATAACGAAGGCTCGTCACCACCAAAAACATAACGAAGGCTGGTCACCACCAAAAACATAACGAAGGCTCGTCACCACCAAAAACATAACGAAGGCTGGTCACCACCAAAAACATAACGAAGGCTCGTCACCACCAAAAACATAACGAAGGCTGGTCACCACTAAAAACCAGTGGTGTAAAGTACTTAAGTAAAAATACTTTGGGGTATCTGTAGTTTACTTTACTAATTATATTTTTGACACTTTTACTACATTCCTAAAGAAATTAATGTATGTTTTACTCCATAGATTTCCCCTGGCACCCAAAAGTACTCGTTACATGTTGAATGCTGGGCAGGAAAATAGTCCAGGTCACACACTTATCAAGAGAACATCCCTGGTCATTCGTATTGCCTCTGATCTGGTGGACTTACTAAACACAAATACTTAATTTGTGGGCCTCCCGAAACTTTCGGTGTCACTACAGACCCGGGTTTGATCCCGGGCTGTATCACAACAGGCCGTGATTGGGAGTCCCATAGGGCGGCACAAAATTGGTCCAGCGTCGTCCGGGTTTGGGAAGGGTTTGGCCTTGGGGGCTTTACTTGGTTTATCGCACTCTAGTGACTCCTTGTGGTAGACCGGTCGCCTGCAGGCTGATCTCGGTCGTCAATTGAACGGTGTTTCCACCGACACATTGGTGCGGCTGGCTTCTGGGTTAAGCGAGCGGGTGTGAAGAAGCGCAGTTTGGGGGGGGGTCATGTTTCAGAGGACGCATGACTCGACCTTCGCCTCCCGAGCCGGTTGGGGAGTTGCAGCAATGAGACAAGATCGAAATTGGGGAGGAAAAGGAGTGAAAATACAAAAATACAACAACAAAAAATCGTGGCATTTGGTTTGCTTAATATAAAGAATGTGAAATGATTCGATACCTAGGTATATTTGAACAATTACATTTACTTTTGATACTTAAATATATTTTAAACCAAATTATAATTTTTTGACTTTTACTCAAGTAGTATTTTACTGGGTGACTTTCACTTGTACTTGAGTCATTTTCTATTAAGGTATCTTTACTTTTATTCAAGTATAAAAATGTAGTACTTTTTCCACCACTGGCAAAAACACAACAAAGGCTGCTCACCATCCTATGCTAGTTTATGCTGTTTTTTTCAGCAGGGAAGTCAATGGTATCACCTGTCAATGATTTTAGATATAAATTATGATTGAAATGGTTTCGCTCTCCAGATCCGTCTAACCTTGTCAGATATCCAGACACATCCTGAGTACCGCCGGAGGCGCTCGGGAAGATCAAATCACAATGCTTCTTTTAATTGTCTACACATGTCTAAAAATGTGGGCACAATCAGAATGTGGACAAGAACAGGACAAAGGACTCATGTTAGAACCAGGTATAAATGGGGCTTTAGAGTCCGAGTCAGAGTTTCCTCTCGTGGCTCTCTCGGTTGGCAGCGGCAGCTTCATGAGTCAGGCTCTGTGTGTGTGATGAGAGGACAACAGCCCACTTATTAACAGAAGCAGCACACACTCACACAAACTGTCTCCCTCTGTCTCTGATTTTTCCCTGGAACTCCCTGGAAACAAGTCAGTGTGTGCGTTTGTGTTTAAGTGTGCATGAGTGTGTTTCATAGTGAGTTTCAGAGTGAGTTTCGACCATGGGCATGTTCCAGAGTGTGTTTCATAGTGAGTTTCGACCATGGGCATGTTCCAGAGTGTGTTTCATAGTGAGTTTCGACCATGGGCATGTTCCAGAGTGTGTTTCATAGTGAGTTTCGACCATGGGCATGTTCCAGAGTGTGTTTCAGAGTGTGTTTCGACCATGGGCATGTTCCAGAGTGTGTTTCATAGTGAGTTTCAGAATGAGTTGTGGTCTAGATGCAAAGTCAGTCATTATCTTTGTTGTATGTTGAACAGTGTGTGTATGTGCGGGTTTGGGCATCACCTGCTCCTCACAGCCCACCATCATGTCCCAGGACTCATAGTGTCCTTTCTCCTGCCGGTAGAAATGTATGGCCTTGAGGAACGCCTGAGACTCACAGGAGGACCTCCTCAGAGAATCTGGAGTGAGAGAGAGAGAGAGAGAGAGAGAGAGAGAGAGAGAGAGAGAGAGAGAGAGAGAGAGAGAGAGAGAGAGAGAGAGAGAGAGAGAGAGAGAGAGAGAATGAGAGAGGGAGAGATGAGAGAGATGAGAGAGATGAGAGAGGGAGAGATGAGAGCAGGAGAGATGAGAGAGAGAGATGAGAGAGGGAGAGATGAGAGAGGGAGAGATGAGAGAGAGAGAATATGAGGAAGTGAGCAGTGTAATATTTCTCTATGGGATAACTGGTTTGTCTTAAATACTGAAAGAATTGAGTAATGCATCTGAGACAAATGCAATATATTATAAACACTTCCCTTTTTGTCACTGTGAAATGTACATGTGAAACTAGAGAAAAATAAAATAAAATTGTGTCTGAGAGAGCAAGAGAAGGAAAGAGAGCATGAGCTAGGAATGGGGTGTATGTTTTTGTTCTATTTCTGAGCTACGTAGTCATTGCATCCTCTGAACATCTATTTTATAAAGTTGCTGTTGACTAGTTGGTAATGAGGCAGAGCTAAAAGAGGAGTTGACGTAACCCTGCTCTGGTTGGTTGTTCTGCAGAAGTTGCTAAACGCTAACCTAACCACTAACTGACAGGCTGGCTCTAGCTTTCTCCTTCACAGGAAGCTAATGCGTGCGGAGGAGTATTATTAGGTTGTTACCAAGACAACCGAAGAATAACAACAGTACAACACAGCAGGCTAGCGTGTTTATCATGAACTGGTTTAGTATAGAGGTTTATCATGAACTGGTTTAGTATAGAGGTTTATCAGAACTGGTTTAATATAGAGGTTTATCATGAACTGGTTTAGTATAGAGGTTTATCATGAACTGGTTTAGTATAGAGGTTTATCATGAACTGGTTTAGTATAGAGGTTTATCAGAACTGGTTTAATATAGAGGTTTATCATGAACTGGTTTAGTATAGAGGTTTATCATGAACTGGTTTAGTATAGAGGTTTATCATGAACTGGTTTAGTATAGAGGTTTATCATGAACTGGTTTAGTATAGAGGTTTATCATGAACTGGTTTAGTATAGAGGTTTATCATGAACTGGTTTAGTATAGAGGTTTATCAGAACTGGTTTAGTATAGAGGTTTATCATGAACTGGTTTAGTATAGAGGTTTATCATGAACTGGTTTAGTATAGAGATTTATCATGAACTGGTTTAATATAGAGGTTTATCAGAACTGGTTTAGTATAGAGGTTTAGTATAGAGGTTTAATATAGATATTTATCAGAACTGGTTTAGTATAGAGGTTTAATACAGAGGTTTAATATAGACTTTCTTGTTAAAATTCGAAATTAAAAAGGCACTCAGACTGCTTCGTTAATAAACTGATAATAAAATGTTTACTACCGACACAATTCAATTACTTTCTGAATAAAGCAGTGGGCAAAGGATATTTTGTTTTTGCCAACATTAGACCAAGTCTCAGGGGTTTGGGTTTGGTTTAGGGTCAGGGGTCAGGGGTCAGAACCCCAGGTGTAGCGTACCGTGGTTCTGGTGCCTGATGCAGCCCGTGAGGATGGAGAGGAAGGTCGCTCGTCGGTCCTCCTGGGGGAAGCTGAAGTACACGTCTCGTCTGTAGGGCAGTCTGAGGTACACAGGGAACTGACCAGAAGGTACCACTACCATGGGGGGAGATGTCTCCTCCTTCAAACCTATAGTACAACACACAGACACAGGGTCAGGGGTCAGGGGTCAGGGGTCAGGGCAGTCCGAGGTACACAGGGAACTGACCAGAAGGTACCACTACCATGGGGGGAGATGTCTCCTCCTTCAAACCTATAGTACAACACACAGACACAGGGTTAGGGGTCAGGGGTCAGGGGTCAGGGCAGTCTGAGGTACACAGGAAACTGACCAGAAGGTACCACTACCATGGGGGGAGATGTCTCCTCCTTCAAACCTATAGTACAACACACAGACACAGGGTCAGGGGTCAGGGGTCAGGGCAGTCTGAGGTACACAGGAAACTGACCAGAAGGTACCACTACCATGGGGGGAGATGTCTCCTCCTTCAAACCTATAGTACAACACACAGACACAGGGTCAGGGGTCAGGGGTCAGGGCAGTCTGAGGTACACAGGGAACTGACCAGAAGGTACCACTACCATGGGGGGAGATGTCTCCTCCTTCAAACCTATAGTACAACACACAGACACAGGGTTAGGGGTCAGGGGTCAGGGGTCAGGGCAGTCTGAGGTACACAGGAAACTGACCAGAAGGTACCACTACCATGGGGGGAGATGTCTCCTCCTTCAAACCTATAGTACAACACACAGACACAGGGTTAGGGGTCAGGGGTCAGGGGTCAGGGCAGTCTGAGGTACACAGGAAACTGACCAGAAGGTACCACTACCATGGGGGGAGATGTCTCCTCCTTCAAACCTATAGTACAACACACAGACACAGGGTTAGGGGTCAGGGGTCAGGGGTCAGGGCAGTCTGAGGTACACAGGAAACTGACCAGAAGGTACCACTACCATGGGGGGAGATGTCTCCTCCTTCAAACCTATAGTACAACACACAGACACAGGGTTAGGGGTCAGGGGTCAGGGGTCAGGGCAGTCTGAGGTACACAGGAAACTGACCAGAAGGTACCACTACCATGGGGGGAGATGTCTCCTCCTTCAAACCTATAGTACAACACACAGACACAGGGTCAGGGGTCAGGGGTCAGGGCAGTCTGAGGTAGACAGGAAACTGACATACAATTAACTGATTGATTGAACTGCTGCATGTCTCCCGGTCTCCATGTTGCTATTTCAACAGTTGTGTGCCTCTGTGTTTCAAGACTCTGCTGTATCTCTTTAGGGGTTGACCAGACACTCACATTTAGGGTCAGGGAAGGCCTTGTCCACCAGTGCTGTGTACTTCTCCTCGGATGTCAGAACTACGCCCCCTGTTGGTAGGAGTCTCTGTCTGGCCGGAACACCTTTACCGAAGCTCTGTGGAGGAACAAATACAACAACCAATTTACCAAACATCAGAGTAATGTGACTGACTATGTGTTAGCCCGCTGAGCTAAAGCCAAGGCATTACCTTAGAAAGCTAACACAACTCTTTAGGTCTCAGGTGAGGTAATCCATCACCCAGCCTGGGGTTTATTCTCCATTACATATGGTCATGTTAAGTCATATAATGTTGTGCATGGTCATGTACGGTCGGTTGTATGCTGGTATGGTATTGGTTTACCTCCTGATTGTCATGATACTCCAGGCTGTGATTGGCTCTCATCACCACAAACCTCTCCTTCCACTTCCCGGTGTCGTCATAGTGCAGAACACTGTCCTGATACAGCACTTCCTCTGGCCTAAGGGGCTCCTACAGGAGAGATGCAGGAGGAGGAGTGAGTATGTGTGTGTGTGTGTGTGTGTGTGTGTGTGTGTGTGTGTGTGTGTGTGTGTGTGTGTGTGTGTGTGTGTGTGTGTGTGTGTGTGTGTGTGTGTGTGTGTGTGTGTGTGTGTGTGTGTGTGTGTGTGTGTGTGTGTGTGTGTGTGATAAAACTATACTAAATATATTCATATGTCACCAAATAATTGATTAAAATACACTGTTATGTAATGAAGGTCTACAGTAACTTCAACAGCACTGTCTGGGCTAGCACCATGGTGTAGCCGGAGGACAGCTAGCTTCCATCCTCCTCTGGCTACATTGACTTCAATACAAAACCTAGGAGGCTCGTAGGCCTCACCCTCTTCAATAGACATACATGGTAATTATGACCACTTCCAGAGGACGTCCTCCAACCAATCACAGCTTTTGCAGTATGAACTGACATGTTGTCCATGCAATCTTAGAATTAGGATCAGAGAACGAGTTGTATTGTGATTGTGCCACAGAGCATTATGGGGGTTCTACGTGTTGAGAGGCTTGATGACGTTGTTAGATATGACTGAAGAGTGATAGTTGAGATTTCTGGGATATTACAGAATTCTAATTATTATTTTTTTAATTACAGGAGACGGAGGAGGTATATTATAAATAGTTTTCTTGGTTTTAGAATTACATTTGTGTGTCCAGTTAGTGCAATTTATTTCAAATGTGCCTCGCTAACTTCAGTAGCTAGCAGCACGAGTGTGATGTTTTCTCCTTCAGAATGGTTTATTTTTATTCTTTATTTTTTATTTAACCTTTATTTAACTAGGCAAGTCAGTTAAGAACAAATTCTTATTTACAATGACGGCCTACCAAAAGGCAAAAGGCCTCCTGCGGGGACGAGGGCTGGGATAAAAACAAATAAAAATATAAATAAAATATAGGACAAAACACACATCACGACAAGAGAGACAACACAACACTACATATAGAGAGACCTAAGACGACAACATAGCAAGGCAGCAACACATGACAACACAACATGGTAGCAACACAACATGACAACAGCACAAAACATGGTACAAACATTATTGGGCACAGACAACAGCACAAAGGGCAAGAAGGTAGAGACAACAATACATCACACAAAGCAGCCACAACTGTCAGTAAGAGTCTCTATGATTGAGTCTTTTAATAAAGAGATGGAGATAAAACTGTCCAGTTTGAGTGTTTTTGCAGCTCGTTCCAGTCGCCAGCTGCAGCGAACTGAAAAGAGGAGCGACCCAGGGATGTGTGTGCTTTGGGGACCTTTAACAGAATGTGACTGGCAGAACGGGTGTTGTATGTGGAGGATGAGGGCTGCAGTAGATATCTCAGATAGGGGGGAGTGAGGCCTAAGAGGGTTTTATAAATAAGCATCAACCAGTGGGTCTTACGACGGGTATACAGAGATGACCAGTTTACAGAGGAGTATAGAGTGCAGTGATGTGTCCTATAAGGAGTATTGGTGACAAATCTGATGGCCGAATGGTAAAGAACATCTAGCTGCTCGAGAGCACCCTTACCTGCCGATCTATAAATTACATCTCTGTAATCTAGCATGGGTAGGATGGTCATCTGAATCAGTTTGGCAGCTGGGGTGAAAGAGGAGCGATTACGATAGAGGAAACCAAGTCTAGATTTAGCTTTAGCCTGCAGCTTTGATATGTGCTGAGAGAAGGACAGTGTACCGTCTAGCCATACTCCCAAGTACTTGTATGAGGTGACTACCTCCAGCTCTAAACCCTCAGAGGTAGTAATCACACCGGTGGGGAGAGGGGCATTCTTCTGACCAAACCACATGACCTTTGTTTTGGAGGTGTTCAGAACAAGGTTAAGGGCAGAGAAAGCTTGTTGGACACTAAGAAAGCTTTGTTGCAGAGCATTTAACACAAAATCTGGGGAGGGGCCAGCTGAGTATAAGACTGGATCATCTAAAAATAAATGGATGAGTGAGCTTCCTACTGCCTGAGCTATGTTGTTGATGTAGATTGAGCCTTGGGGTACACCCTTAGTGACAGGCAATGGCTGAGACAGCAGATTTTCTGACTTAATACACTGCACTCTTTGAGAGAGGTAGTTAGCAAACCAGGCCAAAGACCCCTCAGAGACACCAATACTCCTTAGCCGGCCCACAAGAATGGAACGGTCTACCGTATCAAAAGCTTTGGCCAAGTCAATAAAAACAGCAGCACAACATCGCTTAGAATCAAGGGCAATGGTGACATCATTGAGGCCCTTTAAGGTTGCAGTGACACATCCATAACCTGAGCGGAAACCAGAGAGAATACTAGACATCAAGACAGCCAGTCAGTTGATTATTGACAAGTTTTTCCAACACTTTTGATAAACAGGGCAAAATAGAAATAGGCCTATAACAGTTAGGATCAGCTTGATCTCCCCCTTTAAATAAAGGATGAACCGTGGCTGCCTTCCAAGCAATGGGAACCTCCCCAGAAAGGAGAGACAGGTTAAAAAGGTCAGAGATAGGCTTGGTGATTATAGGGGCAGCAACCTTAAAGAAGAAAGGGTCTAAAACCTAGTCATTGGCGACTCCATTACCCGCAGTATTAGACTTAAAACGAATCATCCAGCGATCATACACTGTTTACCAGGGGGCAGGGCTACCGACGTTAAGGCTAATCTGAAGATGGTGCTGGCTAAGGCTAAAACTGGTGAGTGTAGAGAGTATAGAGATATTGTTATCCACGTCGGCACCAACGATGTTAGGATGAAACAGTCAGAGGTCACCAAGCGCAACATAGCTTCAGCGTGTAAATCAACTAGAAAGATGTGTCGGCATCGAGTAATTGTCTCTGGCCCCCTCCCAGTTAGGGGGAGTGATGAGCTCTACAGCAGAGTCTCTGGCCCCCTCCCAGTTAGGGGGAGTGATGAGCTCTACAGCAGAGTCTCACAACTCAATCGCTGGTTGAAAACGGTTTTCTGCCCCTCCCAAAAGATAGCATTTGTAGATAATTGGTTCTCTTTCTGGGACTCACCCACAAACAGGACCAAGCCTGAGGAGTGACGGACGCCATCCAAGCTGAGGGGGTGCTCTCATCTTATCTACCAACATAGACAGGGCTCTAACTCCTCTAGCTCCACAATGAGATAGGGTGCAGGCCAGGCAGCAGGCTGTTAGCCAGCTTCTAGTCATGAAATCTATGCAGCCTACTCAATCACTTTTTATATCTACTGTTTACAGGCCTCCTGGGCCTTATACAGCGTTCCTCACTGAGTTCCATGAATTCCTATCGTACCTTGAAGTCATGGCAGATAATATTCAAATTTTTGGTGATTTTAATATTCACATGGAGAAGTCCACAGACCCACTCCAAAAGGCTTTCGGAGCCATCATCGACTCAGTGGGTTTTGTCCAACATGTCTCCGGACCTACTCACTGCCACAGTCATACTCTGGACCTAGTTTTGTCCCGTGGAATAAATGTTGTAGATCTTAATGTTTTTCCTCATAATCCTGGACTATCGAACCACCATTTTATTACGTTTGCAATCGCAACAAATAATCTGCTCAGACCCCAACCAAGGATCATCAAAAGCCGTATTATAAATTCTCGGACAAGCCAAAGATTCCTAGATGACCTTCTAGACTCCCTCCACCTACCCAAGGACGTCAGAGTACAAACATCGGTTAACCACCTAACTGAGGAACTCAATTTAACCTTGCGCAATACCCTAGATGCAGTTGCACCCCTATAAACAAAAACATTTGTCATAAGAAACTAGCTCCCTGGTATACAAAAAACCCGAGCTCTGAAGGAAGCTTCCAGAAAATTGGAACGGAAATGGCGCTACACCAAACTGGAAGTCTTCCGACTAGCTTGGAAAGACAGTTCCGTGCAGTATCGAAGAGCCCTCACTGCTGCTCGATCATCCTATTTTTCCAACTTAATTGATGAAAATAAGAACAATCCAAAGTTTATTTTTGATACTGTCGCAAAGCTAACTAAAAAGCAGCATTCCCCAAGAGAGGATGGCTTTCACTTCAGCAGTAATAAATTCATGAACTTCTTTGATGAAAAGATCAAAGATCATGATCATTAGAAAGCTCAGTTGTTCTGAGTCTGCACAACTCTGCCAGGACCTAGGATCAAGGGAGACACTCAAGTTTTTCAATACTATATCTCTTGACACGATGATGAAAATAATCATGGCCTCTAAACCTTCAAGCTGCATACTGGATCCTATTCCAACTAAACTACTGAAAGAGCTGCTTCATGTGCTTGGCCCTCCTATGTTGAACATAATAAACGTCTCTCTATCCATCGGATGTGTACCAAACTCACTAAAAGGGGCAGTAATAAAGCCTCTCTTGAAAAAGCCAAACCTTGACCCAGAAAATATAAAAAAACTAATCGGCCTCTATCGAATCTCCCAATCCGCTCAAAATGTTTGGAAAAAGCAGTTGCACAGAAACTCACTGCCTTTCTGAAGACAAACAATGTATACGAAACGCTTCAGTCTAGTTTTAGACCCCATCATAGCACTGAGACTGCACTTGTGAAGGTGGTAAATTACCTTTTAATGGCGTCAGGCCGAGGCTCTGCATCTGTCCTCGTGCTCCTAGACCTTAGTGCTGCTTTTGATACCATTAATCACCACATTCTTTTGGAGAGATTGGAAACCCAAATTGGTCTACACGGACAAGTTCTGGCCTAGTTTAGATCTTGTCTGTCGGAAAGATATCAGTTTGTCTCTGTGAATGGTTTGTCCTCTGACAAATAAACTGTAAATTTCGGTGTTCCTCAAGGCTCTGTTTTAGGACCACTATTGTTTTCACTATATATTTACCTCTTGGTGATGTCATTCAGAAACAGAATGTTAACTTTCACTGCTATGCATACGACACACAGCTGTACATTTCGATGAAACATGTTGCAGCCCCAAAATTGGCCTCCCTGGAAGCCGGCGCCGACAGAGATGGCCGCCTCGCTTCACGTCCCTAGGAAACTATGCGGTTGTGAAATTGTTAGGTTAGATTACTCGTTGGTTATTACAGCATTGTCGGAACTAGAAGCACAAGCATTTCGCTACACTCGCATTAACATCTGCTAACCATGAGTATGTAAAAATTTGATTTGATTTGATTTGATGAAGTGGAGGTCGGACAAAACAGAGATGCTTGTTCTAGGTCCCAAGAACCAAAGAGATCTTCTGTTGAATCTGACAATTAATCTTGATGGTTGTACAGTCGTCTCAAATAAAACTGAAGGACCTCGGCGTTACTCTGGACCCTGATCTCTCTTTTGACGAACATATCAAGCTTTTTTCCATCTACGTAACATTGCAAAAATTAAACATTCTGTCTAAAATTGATGCAGAGAAATGAATCCATGCTTGTCGTCACTTCTAGGTTAGACTACTGCAATGCTCTACTTTCCGGCTACCCAGATAAAGCACTAAATAAACTTCAGTTAGTGCTAAATACGGCTGCTAGAATCTTGACTAGAACCAAAAAATGTGATCATATTACTCCAGTGCTAGCCTCTCTACACTGGCTTCCTGTTAAGGCAAGGGCTGATTTCAACGTTTTACTGCTAACCTACAAAGCGTTACATGGGCTTGCTCCTACCTATCTTTCCGATTTGGTCCTGCCGTACATACCTACACGTACGCTATGGTCACAAGACGCAGGCCTCCTAATTGTCCATAGAATTTCTAAGCAAACAGCTGGAGGCAGGGCTTTCTCCTATAGAGCTCAATTTTTATGGAATGGTCTGCCTACCCATGTGAGAGACGCAGACTCGGTCTCAACCTTTAAGTCTTTACTGAAGACTCATCTCTTCAGTGGGTCATATGATTGAGTGTAGTCTGGCCCAGGAGTATGAAGGTGAACGAAAGGCACTGGAGCAACGAACAGCCCTCGCTGTCTCTGCCTGGCCGGCTCCCCTCTCTCCACTGGGATTCTCTGCCTCAAACACTATTACAGGGGCTGAGTCACTGGCTTACTGGTGCTCTTCCATGCCGTCCCAAGGAGGGGTGCGTCACTTGAGTGGGTTGGTTTTGTGCCGTGGGGGAGATCTTCGTGGGCTATACTCGGCCTTGTCTCAGGGTGGTAAGTTGGTGGTTGAAGATATCCCTCTAGTGGTGTGGGAGCTGTGCTTTGGCAAAATGGGTGTGGTTATATCCTGCCTGTTTGGCCCTGTCCGGGGGTATCGTCGGACGGGGCCACAGTGTATCCCGACCCCTCCTGTCTCAGCCTCCAGTATTTATGCTGTAATAGTTTATGTGTCAGGGGGCTAGGCTCAGTCTGTTATATCTGGAGTATTTCTCCTGTCTTATCCGGTGTCCTGTGTGAATTTAAGTATGCTCTCTCTAATTCTCTCTCTCTTTTTCTGTCTCTCGGAGGACCTGAGCCGTAGGACCATGCCACAGGACTACCTGGCCTGATGACTCCATGCTGTCCCCAGTCCACCTGGTCGAGCTGTTTCAACTGTTCTGCCTGCGGCTATGGAAGCCTGACCTGTTCACCGGACGTGCTACCTGTCCCAGACCTGCTGTTATCAACTCTCTAGAGACAGCAGGAGCGGTAGAGATACTCTTAATGATCGGCTATGAAAAGCCAACTGACATTTACTCCTGAGGTGCTGACCTGTTGCACCCTCTACAACCACTGTGATTATTATTATTTAACCCTGCTGGTCATCTATGAACATTTGAACATCTTGGCCATGTTCTGTTATAATCTCCACCCGGCACAGCCAGAAAAGGACTGGCCACCCCTCATAGCCTGGTTCCTCTCTAGGTTTCTTCCTAGGTTTTGGCCTTTCTAGGGAGTTTTTCCTAGCCACCGTGCTTCTATACCTGCTTGCTGTTTGGGGTTTTAGGCTGGGTTTCTGTACAGCACTTTGTGACATCAGCTAAATGTAAGAAGGGGTTTATACAGTTGAAGTCAGATGTTTACATACACATAAACCTTAGCCAAATACATTTAATCAAAATTTTTCACAATTCCTGACATTTAATCCTAGTAAAAATTCCCTGTTTTAGGTCAGTTAGGATCACCACTTTATTTTAAGAATGTGAAATGTCAGAATAATAGTAGAGAGAATGATTTATTTCAGCTTTGATTTCTTTCATCACATTCCCAGTGGGTCAGAAGTTTACATATACTCGACCGTGTATTGATTTGCACTTTTCGCACCAAAGTACGTTCATCTCTAGGAGACAGAACGCGTCTCCTTCCTGAGCGGTATGCTGCGTGGTCCCATGGTGTTTTTACTTGCGTACTATTGTTTGTATAGATGAATGTGGTACCTTCATGCATTGGGAAATTTCTCCCAAGGATGAACCAGACTTGTGGAGGTCTCAAATTTTTTTCTGAGGTCTTGGCTGATTTCTTTTGATTTTCCCATGATGTCAAGCAAAGAGGCACTGAGTTTGAAGGTAGGCCTTGAAATACATCCACAGGTACACCTCCAATTGACTCAAATGATGTCAATTAGCCTATCAGAAGCTTCTAAAGCCATGACATCATATTCTGGAATTTTCCAAGCTGTTTAAAGGCACAGTCAATTTAGTGTATGTAAACTTCTGACCCACTGGAATTGTGATACAGTGAAATATAAGTGAAATAATCTGTCTGAAAACTATTTTGGGAAAAATTACTTGTGTCATGCACAAAGTAGATGTCCTAACCGACTTGCCAAAACTATAGTTTG
>NC_092108.1:2024489-2121989 GCF_045679555.1 Salvelinus alpinus | reverse complement strand
TCCCGACCACAATACAACATTATCTTACGTCAACATCCCGACCACAATACAACATTATCTTACGTCAACATTCCGACCACAATACAACATTATCTTACGTCAACATCCCGACCACAATACAACATTATCTTACGTCAACATCCCAACCACAATACAACATTATCTTACGTCAACATCCCGACCACAATACAACATCAACTCAGCGTAATATCTCTGTATCATTGTAACTCTACAGCACACAGATATTCTCTATGGTCTTGTGGCCTCGTTCCACCATCCCGATCTTGTGAGATCACATTCTATTAATCTACAAGTGAAATGAAAGGAAACGGGAGCACAGAGATCAGGATGGTGCATCATCTTCCCATCTGCTACTGTGTGGTTCGATTTTAATTGTGATTTCGATTTTAATTAGTTCGATTCATTGTGTTGTCACTACCTGAGTGACGACTGTCCGTCATGATTCCTCCCTGCCTCATTCCACTCCTCTCTGCCTCATCCCACTCCTCCCTGCCTCATCCCACTCCTCCCTGCCTCATCCCACTCCTCCCTGCCTCATCCCACTCCTCCCTGCCTCATTCCACTCCTCTCTGCCTCATCCCTCTCCTCCCTGCCTCATCCCACTCCTCCCTGCCTCATCCCACTCCTCCCTGCCTCATCCCACTCCTCCCTGCCTCATTCCACTCCTCCCTGCCTCATCCCACTCCTCCCTGCCTCATTCCACTCCTCCCTGCCTCATCCCACTCCTCCCTGCCTCATCCCACTCCTCCCTGCCTCATCCCACTCCTCCCTGCCTCATTCCACTCCTCTCTGCCTCATCCCACTCCTCCCTGCCTCATCCCACTCCTCCCTGCCTCATCCCACTCCTCTCTGTCAACGGTGTGAAAACCAACACAACGCATACGGAGAAAACCACAGAGGGTCCAGTCATAAACTAGCACCGCCATCTAGCACCGCCATCTAGCACCGCCATCTAGCACCGCCATCTAGCACCGCCATCTAGCACCGCAATCTAGCACCGCAATCTAGCACCGCCATCTAGCACCGCCATCTAGCACCGCCATCTAGCACCGCCATCTAGCACCGCAATCTAGCACCGCCATCTAGCACCGCAATCTAGCACCGCAATCTAGCACCGCAATCTATCATCGCAATCTAGCACCGCAATCTAGCACCGCAATCTATCATCGCAATCTAGCACCGCAATCTAGCACCGCAATCTAGCACCGCAATCTAGCACCGCAATCTAGCACCGCCATCTAGCACCGCAATCTAGCACCGCAATCTAGCACCGCCATCTAGCACCGCAATCTAGCACCGCAATCTAGCACCGCAATCTATCACTACAATCTATCACCACAATATATCACCGCAATCTATCACTACAATCTATCACCACAATATATCACCACAAGTCAATTGTCTACTGTTTGCAGATCTGGTGCTTCTGTCACCAACCAAGGAGGTCCTACAGCAGCACCTAGATCTTCTGCACAGATTCTGACAGACCTGGGCCGTGACAGTAAATCTCAGTAACACAAAAATAATGGTGTTCCAAAAAAGGTCCAGTTGCCAGGATCACAAATACAAATTCCATCTAGAAACCGTTGCCCTAGAGCACACAAAAAACAATCTGAGTGACAAGACAAGGCAAGAAGGGCATTCTACGCCATCCATATGGTTGTGAGGTTTGGGGTCCGCTCACCAACCAAGAATTCACAAAATGGGACACATTCTGCAAAAATATTCTCAGTGTACAACGTAAAACACCAAATAATGTATGCAGAGCAGAATTAGGCCGCTTATGATCAAAATCCATAAAAGAGCCGTTCAATTCTACAACCACCTAAAAGGAAGTGATTCCCAAACCTCTGTTCACAAACACAAACACACCCCACAGAGCCCCAGGACAGCAACACAATTAGACCCAACCAAAACAAAAAGATAATTACTTGACACATAGGAAAGAATTAACAAAAAAGCAGAGCAAACTAGAATGCTATTTGGCCCTAAACAGAGAGAACACAGTGGCAGAATACCTGACCACTGTGACTGACCCAAACTTAAGGAAAGCTTTGACTATGTACAGACTCAGTGAGCATAGCCTTGCTATTGAGAAAGGCCGCCGTAGGCAGACCTGGCTCTCAAGAGAAGACAGGCTATGTTCACACTGCCCACGAAATGAGGTGGAAACTGATCTGGACTTCCTAACCTCCTGCCCAATGTATGACCATATTAGAGACACATATTTCCCTCAGATTACACAGATCCACAAAGAATTCCAAAACAAATCCAATTTTGATAAACTTCCATATCTAGTGGGTGAAATACCACAGTGTGCCATCACTGCAGCAAGATTTGTGACCTGTTGCCACAAGAAAAGGGCAACCAGTGAAGAACAAACACCATTGTAAATACAACCCATATTTATGTTGATTTATTTTCCCTTTTGTACTTTAACTATTTGCACATCGTTACAACACTGTATATATACATCATATTCCTTTGGAATGTAGTGTAATGTTTACTGTTAATTTGTATTGTTTATTTCAGTTTTGTTATTATCTAGTTCACTTGCTTGGGCAATGTTAACATGTTTCCCATGCCAATAAAGAGAGAGAGAGAGAGAGAGAGAGGCTTCATGTGATGTATTATAATGTGATTTAGCTTCCGTTTGGTTCTTAAACGGTAAGCGGTTTCCGTTTCAAGACGTAATGAATACACCCCAGCGGTGTGGTATATTGTGTTATATATTGTATAAATTATACAAATACAGTATATTCCCCATTTGTCACGATCGTTGTAATGATGAGACCAAGGCACAGCGGGAGTAGAGTTCCACATCATTTATAATAAATCAAAACTCACCAAAACAAAAACAAATAAAGACCAAACGAAACGTGACGCTACAGGTGTGCACACAGGCAACTCAATGTAGACAAGATCCCACAACACAAACGAGGAAAATGGCTACCTAAATACGATCCCCAATCAGAGACAACGATAAACAGCTGTCTCTGATTGGGAACCATATCAGGCCAACATAGACATACAAAACCCCCTAGACATACAAAAACCCTAGACATACAAAACCCCTAGAGATACAAAAACATACAAAAAAACCCCCTAGACATACAAAACCCCCTAGACATACAAAAACCCCTAGACATACAAAACCCCCTAGACATACAAAACCCCTAGACATACAAAACTAGCGTACTCACCCTAATCACACCCTGACCTAACCAAAATATATAGAAAAACAGAGATATCTAAGGTCAGGGCATGACACCCATTATGTTGTTGGGAAATAATGTAGCTCTATTTTTAATTTTATTATTCTCCTCTCTATCCACACGCTAGTCATAACATTATCATATCTCTTTTGGGTACTATAGAGTAGGTTATCTCTATCCACACGCTAGTCAGAACTTTATCATATTATCTCTTTTGGTACTATAGAGTAGGTTATCTCTATCCACACGCTAGTCAGAACTTTATCATATTATCTCTTTTGGTACTATAGAGTAGGTTATCTCTATCCACACGCTAGTCATAACATTATCATATTATCTCTTTTGGGTACTATAGAGTAGGTTATCTCTATCCGCACGCTAGTCATAACATTATCATATTATCTCTTTTGGGTACTATTGAGTAGGTTATCTCTATCCGCACGCTAGTCATAACATTATCATATTATCTCTTTTGGGTACTATAGAGTAGGTTATCTCTATCCGCACGCTAGTCATAACATTATCATATTATCTCTTTTGGGTACTATAGAGTAGGTTATCTCTATCCGCACGCTAGTCATAACATTATCATATTATCTCTTTTGGGTACTATAGAGTAGGCATCTACAATCATCCACATGGACCACACACTAGTCATAACAGTATCTGTCTAGGTAGTTTTTACATACAGTACACTCCATGACATAAAGTATGTGGACACCTGCCCCTCGAACATCTCATTAATATGGAGTTGGTCTCCCTTTGCTGCTATAACAGCCTCCACACTTCTGGGAAGGCTTTCCACTCGATGTTGGAACATTGCTGCGGGGACTTGCTTCCATTCAGACACAAGAGCATTAGTGAGGTGGGACACTGATGCTGGGCGATTAGGCCTGGCTCGCAGTCGGGGTTCCATTTCATCCCAAAGGTGTTAGATGGGGTTGAGGTCAGGGCTTTCTGCAGGCCAGTCAAGTTCTTCTACACTGATCTCCACAAACCATTTCTGTATGGACCTCGCTTTGTGCACGGGGGTATTGTCATGCTGAAACAGGAAAGGGCCTTCCCCAAACTGTTGCCACAAAGTTGGAAGTACAGAATAATCTAGAATGTCATTGTATGCTGTAGCATTAAGATTTCCCTTCACTGGAACGAAGGGGCCCGAACCATGAAAAACAGCCCCAGACCATTGTTCCTCCTCCACCAAACTTTACAGTTGGCACTATGCATCACTCCTGTATTCTACCCTCCTGTATTCCACCCTCCTGTATTCTATCTTCCTGTATTTCTGTCCTACTGTATTCTACCCTCCTGTATTCCACCCTCCTGTATTCTATCTTCCTGTATTCTGTCCTACTGTATTCTACCCTCCTGTATTCCACCCTCCTGTATTCTATCTTCCTGTATTCTGCCCTACTGTATTCTACCCTCCTGTATTCCACCCTCCTGTATTCTATCTTCATGTATTCTGTCCTACTGTATTCTACCCTCCTGTATTCCACCCTCCTGTATTCTATCTTCCTGTATTCTGTCCTACCGTATTCTACCCTCCTGTATTCTACCCTCCTCTATTCCACCCTCCTGTATTCCACCCTCCTGTATTCTACCCTCCTGTATTCTACCCTCCTGTATTCTACCCTCCTGTATTCCACCCTCCTGTATTCCACCCTCCTGTATTCTACCCACCTGTATTCTACCCTCATCTATTCTACCCTCATCTATGTTACCCTCTTGTATTCTACCCTCCTGTATTCTTCCTTTCTGTATTCTGCCCTCCTGTATTCTACCCTCCTGTATTCTGCCCTCCTCTAACTATGTCCCTCCATGCAGGCGTTATCTCCATCAGAACATCCTGTCATTATGTCCCATGGAAACTCTCAGTGCAATTTGATCCATTTCAACGTATTAGCAGCTTCTTAAGGAATCAGATATGGAGCAGGCAGATATGGAGTGGGAGTCTCTCTCTCCTAGTCTTATTAAGGCAGATATGGAGTGGGAGTCTCTCTCTCCTAGTCTTATTAAGGTCGATATGGAGTGGGAGTCTCTCTCTCCTAGTCTTATTAAGGTAGATATGGAGCAGGAAGATATGGAGTGGGAGTCTCTCTCTCCTAGTCTTATTAAGGCAGATATGGAGTGGGAGTCTCTCTCTCCTAGTCTTATTAAGGCAGATATGGAGTGGGAGTCTCTCTCTCCTAGTCTTATTAAGGCAGATATGGAGTGGGAGTCTCTCTCTCCTAGTCTTATTAAGGCAGATATGGAGTGGGAGTCTCTCTCTCCTAGTCTTATTAAGGCAGATATGGAGTGGGAGTCTCTCTCTCCTAGTCTTATTAAGGCAGATATGGAGTGGGAGTCTCTCTCTCCTAGTCTTATTAAGGCAGATATGGAGTGGGAGTCTCTCTCTCCTAGTCTTATTAAGGCAGATATGGAGTGGGAGTCTCTCTCTCCTAGTAAGACATGGGGAAACATAAACAGTGTTGTAGTATATAGTGAATACATAGATAGTGTGCATGTTATAGTATATATTGTATACAGGATGGATACAGAGAGATGGTGACGAGATGTGGTATATAGTGAATAAAGGATGGATACAGAGAACACTGATGTCACTGTCAGACACCCTTAATCTCCTCCACCTTGGTTTGTGGAACATGTTGAGTCAACCGCAAAATCTTGGTAGTGACACAGAGACTGTCATTCTGACGGTTTACTGAGAGGTAGAGAGAGAGAGCGAGAGAGAGAGCGAGAGCGAGAGAGAGAGAGAGAGAGAGAGAGAGAGAGAGAGAGAGAGAGAGAGAGAGAGAGAGAGAGAGAGAGAGAGAGAGAGAGAGAGAGAGAGAGACAGAGAGAGAAAGAGAGAGAAAGAGAGAGAGAGAGAGAGAGAGAGAGAGAGAGAGAGAGAGAGAGAGAGAGAGAGAGAGAGAGAGAGAGAGAGAGAGAGAGAGAGAGAGAGAGAGAGAGAGAGAGAGAGAGAGAGAGAGAGAGGAATTCAACAGGAAACCACTATCTCCTCAGTATTTGATCTCTGGTCTTCAAGCTAAATAGGAGGAGACCTCTGGGACTGTGTAGAGGACTAACTGTCTGTGGCCTGTCAGGCTAAAGAGAGGAGACCTCTGGGACTGTGTAGAGGACTAACTGTCTTTGGACCAATATATTACACCGGACTAAAACCAAATACACCTACACACCCGTTCAAAAGTTTGGGGTCACTTAGAAATGTCCTTGTTTTTTAAAGAAAAGCAAATTTTTTTGTCCATTAAAATGACATCAAATTGATCAGAAATACAGTGTAGACATTGTTAATGTTGTAAATGACTATTGTAGCTGGAAACGGCTGATTTTTAATGGAATATCTACATAGGCGTACAGAGGCCCATTATCAGCAACCATCACTCCTGTGTTCCAATGGCACGTCTGGAGCATCAGCATTTGTGGGTTCGATTACAGGCTCAAAATGGCCCAAAACAAAGACCCGTCTTCTGAAACTCGTCAGTCTATTCTTGTTCTGAGAAATGAAGGCTATTCCATGTGAGAAAATGCTAAGAAACTGAAGATCTCGTACAACTCTGTGTACTACTCCCTTCACAGAACAGCACAAACTGGCTCTAACCAGAATAGAAAGAGGAGTGGGAGGCCCCGGTGCACAACTGAGCAAGAGGACAAGTACATTAGTGTCTAGTTTAAAAACAGACGTCCTCAACTGGCAGCTTCAATAAATAGTACCCGCAAAACACCAGCCTCAATGTCAACAGTGAAGAGGCCTACGCCATTGACTCTGTACCGGTACCCCCTGTATATAGCCTCCACATTGACTCTGACCGGTACCCCCTGTATATAGCCTCCACATTGACTCTGTACCGTAACACCCTGTATATAGCCTCCACATTGACTCTGTACCGGTACCCCCCTGTATATAGTCTCCACATTGACTCTGACCGGTACCCCCTGTATATAGCCTCCACATTGACTCTGTACCGGTACCCCCCTGTATATAGCCTCCACATTGACTCTGTACCGGTACCCCCTGTATATAGCCTCCACATTGCCTCTGTACCGGTACCCCCTGTATATAGCCTCCACATTGACTCTGTACCGGTACCCCCTGTATATAGCCTCCACATTGACTCTGTACCGGTACCCCCTGTATATAGCCTCCACATTGACTCTGTACCGGTACCCCCTGTATATAGCCTCCACATTGACTCTGTACCGTAACACCCTGTATATAGCCTCCACATTGACTCTGTACCGGTACCCCCTGTATATAGCCTCCACATTGACTCGGTACCGGTACCCCCTGTATATAGCCTCCACATTGACTCGGTACTGGTACCCCCTGTATATAGTCTCCACATTGACTCTGTACCGGTACCCCCCTGTATATAGTCTCCACATTGACTCTGTACTGGTACCACCTGTATATAGCCTCCACATTGACTCTGTACCGTAATACCCTGTATATAGCCTCCACATTGACTCTGTACCGGTACCCCCTGTATATAGCCTCCACATTGACTCTGTACCGTAACACCCTGTATATAGCCTCCACATTGACTCGGTACCGGTACCCCCTGTATATAGCCTCCACATTGACTCGGTACCGGTACCCCCTGTATATAGCCTCCACATTGACTCGGTACCGGTACCCCCTGTATATAGCCTCCAAATTGACTCGGTACCGGTACCCCCTGTATATAGCCTCCACATTGACTCTGTACCGTAACACCCTGTATATAGCCTCCACATTGACTCTGTACCGGTACCTCCTGTATATAGCCTCCACATTGACTCTGTACCGGTACCCCCTGTATATAGCCTCCACATTGACTCTGTACCGGTACCCCCTGTATATAGCCTCCACATTGACTATGTACCGGTACCCCCTGTATATATCCTCCACATTGACTCTGTACCGGTACCCCCTGTATATAGCCTCCACATTGACTCTGTACCGGTACCCCCTGTATATAGCCTCCACATTGACTCTGTACCGGTACCCCCCTGTATATAGCCTCCACATTGACTCTGACCGGTACCCCCTGTATATAGCCTCCACATTGACTCTGTACCGTAACACCCTGTATATAGCCTCCACATAGACTCTGTACCGGTACCCCCTGTATATAGCCTCCACATTGACTCTGTACCGTAACACCCTGTATATAGCCTCCACATTGACTCTGTACCGTAACACCCTGTATATAGCCTCCACATTGACTCTGTACCGTAACCCCCTGTATATAACCTCCACATTGATTCTGTACCGTAACACCCTGTATATAGCCTCCACATTGACTCTGTACCGTAACACCCTGTATATAGCCTCCACATTGACTCTGTACCGTAACACCCTGTATATAGCCTCCACATTGACTCGGTACCGGTACCCCCTGTATATAGCCTCCACATTGACTCGGTACCGGTACCCCCTGTATATAGCCTCCACATTGACTCGGTACCGGTACCCCCTGTATATAGCCTCCAAATTGACTCTGTACCGTAATACCCTGTATATAGCCTCCACATTGACTCTGTACCGTAACACCCTGTATATAGCCTCCACATTGACTCTGTACCGGTACCCCCTATATATAACCTCCACATTGACTCTGTACCGTAACACCCTGTATATAGCCTCCACATTGACTCTGTACCGTAACCCCCTGTATATAGCCTCCACCTTGACTCTGTACCGTAACACCCTGTATATAGCCTCCACATTGACTCTGTACCGTAACACCCTGTATATAGCCTCCACATTGACTCTGTACCGTAACCCCCTGTATATAACCTCCACATTGACTCTGTACCGTAACACCCTATATATAGCCTCCACATTGACTCTGTACCGGTACCCCCTGTATATAGCCTCCACATTGACTCTGTACCGGTACACCCTGTATATAGCCTCCACATTGACTCTGTACCGGTACCCCCCTGTATATAGTCTCCACATTGACTCTGTACTGGTACCACCTGTATATAGCCTCCACATTGACTCTGTACCGTAATACCCTGTATATAGCCTCCACATTGACTCTGTACCGGTACCCCCTGTATATAGCCTCCACATTGACTCTGTACCGTAACACCCTGTATATAGCCTCCACATTGACTCGGTACCCCCTGTATATAGCCTCCACATTGACTCGGTACCGGTACCCCCTGTATATAGCCTCCACATTGACTCTGTACCGGTACCCCCTGTATATAGCCTCCAAATTGACTCGGTACCGGTACCCCCTGTATATAGCCTCCACATTGACTCTGTACCGTAACACCCTGTATATAGCCTCCACATTGACTCTGTACCGGTACCCCCTGTATATAGCCTCCACATTGACTCTGTACCGGTACCCCCTGTATATAGCCTCCACATTGACTCTGTACCGGTACCCCCTGTATATAGCCTCCACATTGACTCTGTACCGGTACCCCCTGTATATATCCTCCACATTGACTCTGTACCGGTACCCCCTGTATATAGCCTCCACATTGACTCTGTACCGGTACCCCCTGTATATAGCCTCCACATTGACTCTGTACCGGCACCCCCCTGTATATAGCCTCCACATTGACTCTGACCGGTACCCCCTGTATATAGCCTCCACATTGACTCTGTACCGTAACACCCTGTATATAGCCTCCACATAGACTCTGTACCGGTACCCCCTGTATATAGCCTCCACATTGACTCTGTACCGTAACACCCTGTATATAGCCTCCACATTGACTCTGTACCGTAACACCCTGTATATAGCCTCCACATTGACTCTGTACCGTAACCCCCTGTATATAACCTCCACATTGATTCTGTACCGTAACACCCTGTATATAGCCTCCACATTGACTCTGTACCGTAACACCCTGTATATAGCCTCCACATTGACTCTGTACCGGTACCCCCTGTATATAGCCTCCACATTGTCTCTGTACCGGTACCCCCTGTATATAGCCTCCACATTGACTCTGTACCGGTACCCCCTGTATATAGCCTCCACATTGACTCTGTACCGGTACCCCCTGTATATAGCCTCCACATTGACTCTGTACCGTAATACCCTGTATATAGCCTCCACATTGACTCTGTACCGTAACACCCTGTATATAGCCTCCACATTGACTCTGTACCGGTACCCCCTATATATAACCTCCACATTGACTCTGTACCGTAACACCCTGTATATAGCCTCCACATTGACTCTGTACCGGTACCCCCTGTATATAGCCTCCACCTTGACTCTGTACCGTAACACCCTGTATATAGCCTCCACATTGACTCTGTACCGTAACACCCTGTATATAGCCTCCACATTGACTCTGTACCGTAACCCCCTGTATATAACCTCCACATTGACTCTGTACCGTAACACCCTATACATAGCCTCCACATTGACTCTGTACCGGTACCCCCTGTATATAGCCTCCACATTGACTCTGTACCGGTACCCCCTGTATATAGCCTCCACATTGTCTCTGTACCGTAACACCCTGTATATAGCCTCCACATTGACTCTGTACCGGTACCCCCTGTATATAACCTCCACATTGACTCTGTACAGTAACACCCTGTATATAGCCTCCACATTGACTCTGTACCGTAACACCCTGTATATAGCCTCCACATTGACTCTGTACCAGTACCCCCTGTATATAGCCTCCACATTGACTCTGTACCGGTACCCCCTATATATAACCTCCACATTGACTCTGTACCGTAATACCCTGTATATAGTCTCCACATTGACTCTGTACCGTAATGCCCTGTATATAGCCTCCACATTAACTCTGTACCGTAATACCCTGTATATGGCCTCCACATTGACTCTGTACTGTAATACCCTGTATATAGCCTCGTTATTGTTATGTTATTGTATTACTTTTATTATTTTTTACTTTAGTTTATTTGGTAAATATTTTCTTAAATCTTTCTTGAACTGCATTGTTAGTTAAGGGCTTGTAAGTCAGCATTTCATGGTAAGGTCTACACATATTTGTCACACATGTGACAAATAAAGTATGATTTAATCTGATTTGAGACTGTACTGTTAGAGGGAGAGGAGAGAGGAGGCTGTACTGTTAGAGAGGAGAGAGGAGACCGTACTGTCAGAGAGAGGAGAGAGGAGACTGTACTGTCAGAGAGAGGAGAGAGGAGACTGTACTGTTAGAGAGAGGATAGAGGAGACTGTACTGTCAGAGAGAGGAGAGAGGAGAGACTGTACTATCAGAGAGAGGAGAGAGGAGACTGTACTGTCAGAGAGAGGAGAGAGGAGACTGTACTGTCAGAGAGAGGAGAGAGGAGAGACTGTACTATCAGAGAGAGGAGAGAGGAGACTGTACTGTCAGAGAGAGGAGAGAGGAGAGACTGTACTATCAGAGAGAGGAGAGAGGAGACTGTACTGTTAGAGGGAGAGGAGAGAGGAGACTGTACTGTCAGAGAGAGGAGAGAGGAGACTGTAATGTCAGAGAGAGGAGAGAGGAGACTGTACTGTTAGAGAGAGGAGAGAGGAGACTGTACTATCAGAGAGAGGAGAGAGGAGACTGTACTGTCAGAGAGGAGAGAGGAGACTGTACTGTCAGAGAGAGGAGAGAGGAGACTGTACTGTCAGAGAGAGGAGAGAGGAGACTGTACTGTCAGAGAGGAGAGAGGAGACTGTACTGTTAGAGGGAGAGGAGGGAGGAGACTGTACTGTCAGAGAGGACACTGTACTGTTAGAGGGAGAGGAGGGAGGAGACTGTACT
The DNA here is from genome assembly GCF_045679555.1 of Salvelinus alpinus. Taxonomy (NCBI): domain Eukaryota; kingdom Metazoa; phylum Chordata; class Actinopteri; order Salmoniformes; family Salmonidae; genus Salvelinus; species Salvelinus alpinus. Next base: position 2,110,017 of record NC_092108.1, on the reverse strand, counting down.
GTCAGAGAGAGGAGAGAGGAGACTGTACTGTTAGAGAGAGGAGAGAGGAGACTGTACTGTCAGAGAGAGGAGAGAGGAGACTGTACTGTCAGAGAGAGGAGAGAGGAGACTGTACTGTCAGAGAGAGGAGAGAGGAGACTGTACTGTTAGAGGGAGAGGAGAAAGGAGACTGTACTGTTAGAGAGAGGAGAGAGGAGACTGTACTGTCAGAGAGAGGAGAGAGGAGACTGTACTGTCAGAGGGAGAGGAGAGGAGACTGTACTGTCAGAGAGAGGAGAGAGGAGACTGTACTGTTAGAGAGAGGAGAGAGGAGACTGTACTGTTAGAGAGAGGAGAGAGGAGACTGTACTGTCAGAGAGAGGAGAGAGGAGACTGTACTGTTAGAGAGGAGAGAGGAGACTGTACTGTCAGAGAGAGGAGAGAGGAGACTGTACTGTTAGAGGGAGAGGAGAGAGGAGACTGTACTGTCAGAGAGGAGACTGTACTGTTAGAGGGAGAGGAGGGAGGATACTGTACTGTTAGAGGGAGAGGAGGGAGGAGACTGTACTGTTAGAGAGAGGAGAGAGGAGACTGTACTGTTAGAGAGAGGAGAGAGGAGGCTGTACTGTCAGAGAGAGGAGAGAGGAGACTGTACTGTTAGAGGGAGAGGAGAAAGGAGACTGTACTGTCAGAGAGAGGAGAGAGGAGACTGTACTGTTAGAGAGAGGAGAGAGGAGACTGTACTGTCAGAGAGAGGAGAGAGGAGACTGTACTGTCAGAGAGAGGAGAGAGGAGACTGTACTGTCAGAGAGAGGAGAGAGGAGACTGTACTGTTAGAGGGAGAGGAGAGAGGAGACTGTACTGTTAGAGAGAGTAGAGAGGAGACTGTACTGTCAGAGAGAGGAGAGAGGAGAGAGGAGACTGTACTGTCAGAGAGAGGAGAGAGGAGACTGTACTGTCAGAGAGAGGAGAGAGGAGACTGTACTGTCAGAGAGAGGAGAGAGGAGAGAGGAGACTGTACTGTTAGAGGGAGAGGAGAGAGGAGTCTGTACTGTTAGAGGGAGGAGAGAGGAGACTGGACTGTCAGAGAGAGGAGAGAGGAGACTGTACTGTCAGAGAGAGGAGAGAGGAGACTGTACTGTTAGAGAGAGGAGAGAGGAGAGACTGTACTGTCAGAGAGGAGAGAGGAGACTGTACTGTCAGAGAGGAGAGAGGAGACTGTACTGTCAGAGAGGAGAGAGGAGACTGTACTGTCAGAGAGAGGAGGGAGGAGACTGTACTGTTAGAGAGAGGAGAGAGGAGACTGTACTGTTAGAGAGAGGAGACTGTACTGTTAGAGAGAGGAGAGAGGAGAGAGGAGACTGTACTGTCAGAGAGGAGAGAGGAGACTGTACTGTCAGAGAGAGGAGAGAGGAGACTGTACTGTTAGAGAGAGGAGAGAGGAGAGACTGTACTGTCAGAGAGGAGAGAGGAGACTGTACTGTTAGAGAGAGGAGAGAGGAGAGACTGTACTGTCAGAGAGGAGAGAGGAGACTGTACTGTCAGAGAGGAGAGAGGCGACTGTACTGTTAGAGAGAGGAGAGAGGAGAGACTGTACTGTTAGAGAGAGGAGAGAGGAGACTGTACTGTCAGAGAGAGGAGAGAGGAGAGAGGAGAGAGGAGACTGTCCTGTCAGAGAGAGGAGAGAGGAGACTGTACTGTCAGAGAGGAGAGAGGAAACTGTACTGTCAGAGAGAGGAGAGAGGAGACTGTACTGTCAGAGAGAGGAGAGAGGAGACTGTACTGTCAGAGAGGAGAGAGGAGACTGTACTGTCAGAGAGGAGAGAGGAGACTGTACTGTTAGAGAGGAGAGGAGAAAGGAGAGACTGTACTGTCAGAGAGAGGAGAAAAGAGACCCAGGGGATGGGAGGAGATAACATCCCGCCAGTACGCCCTGAGCAGAGTGCCAAAAACCAATGACATCATGTTAGAGAGTCTGGGAAAGGTTGAACATGGCATGTCTGACAGACAGACAGACAGACAGACAGACAGACAGACAGACAGACAGACAGACAGACAGACAGACAGACAGACAGACAGACAGAGGGATAGACAGACAGACAGGGAGAGAGAGAGAGTTGTGACTTGTGTGCTTTAACCATTTGTACATTGTTACAACACTGCATATATATAATATGACATTTGTCATGTCTTTATTGTTTTGAAACTTCTGTATGTGTAATGTTTACTGTTAATTTTTATTGTTTATTTCACTTTTGTATATTATCTACCTCACTTGCTTTGGCAATGTTAACACATGTTTCCCATGCCAATAAAGCCCCTTGAATTGAATTGAATTGAATTGAATTGAATTGAATTGAATTGAATTGAATTGAGAGAGAGAGAGAGAGAGAGAGAGAGAGAGAGAGAGAGATGTGTGTACATTGGACACCTTAGTGCAAATATGTCATGTCCCATAAAAGCTGCTAAGCAGAGGAGTCCTGGAGGTACCTGAGTGCAGAAGGATAAAGGAAGCACAAGGAGTGTATTCATACCAGCTCTGAGGGAGAATCTTCTCTTACAAAAATAAACTAGCCAAACCACTTGGCTCCTAGTGTAGAGCTCCTAGTGTAGAGCTCCTAGTGTAGAGCTCCTAGTGTAGAGCTCCTAGTGTAGAGCTCCTAATGTAGAGCTCCTAATGTAGAGCTCCTAGTGTAGAGCTCCTAGTGTAGAGCTCCTAGTGTAGAGCTCCTAATGTAGAGCTCCTAGTGTAGAGCTCCTAATGTAGAGCTCCTAGTGTAGAGCTCCTAGTGTAGAGCTCCTAGTGTAGAGCTCCTAGTGTAGAGCTCCTAGTGTAGAGCTCCTAGTGTAGAGCTCCTAGTGTAGAGCTCCTAGTGTAGAGCTCCTAGTGTAGAGCTCCTAATGTAGAGCTCCTAGTGTAGAGCTCCTAGTGTAGAGCTCCTAGTGTAGAGCTCCTAGTGTAGAGCTCCTAATGTAGAGCTCCTAGTGTAGAGCTCCTAGTGTAGAGCTCCTAGTGTAGAGCTCCTAGTGTAGAGCTCCTAGTGTAGAGCTCCTAGTGTAGAGCTCCTAGTGTAGAGCTCCTAGTGTAGAGCTCCTAGTGTAGAGCTCCTAATGTAGAGCTAGTGGAGTAGGACTATAGCACGTAAGCCTCCACCTAATCTCTTGACACAGTAACGAATTGCTGTATGTTTTACTGTAAAATCTTAGGGTAATATGCTGCTTTATCAGTTTACAATTTCTAACAGTGCAAAAGTGAGGTGTTGCCTACAGAAGAGAGGTGGGTTGCTAGTGGGTTACATACAGAAGAGAGGTGGGTTACTAGTGGGTTACATACAGAAGAGAGTTGGGTTACATACAGAAGAGAGGTGGGTTACTAGTGGGTTACCTACAGAAGAGAGGTGGGTTGCTAGTGGGTTACATACAGAAGAGAGGTGGGTTACTAGTGGGTTACCTACAGAAGAGAGGTGGGTTACTAGTGGGTTACCTACAGAAGAGAGGTGGGTTGCTAGTGGGTTACATACAGAAGAGAGGTGGGTTACTAGTGGGTTACCTACAGAAGAGAGGTGGGTTACTAGTGGGTTACCTACAGAAGAGAGGTGGGTTACTAGTGGGTTACATACAGAAGAGAGGTGGGTTACTAGTGGGTTACATACAGAAGAGAGGTGGGTTACTAGTGGGTTACATACAGAAGAGAGGTGGGTTACTAGTGGGTTACATACAGAAGAGAGGTGGGTTGCTAGTGGGTTACATACAGAAGAGAGGTGGGTTACCTACAGAAGAGAGGTGGGTTACTAGTGGGTTACATACAGAAGAGAGGTGGGTTGCTAGTGGGTTACATACAGAAGAGAGGTGGGTTGCTAGTGGGTTACATACAGAAGAGAGGTGGGTTATATACAGAAGAGAGGTGGGTTACTAGTGGGTTACATACAGAAGAGAGGTGGGTTATATACAGAAGAGAGGTGGGTTACTAGTGGGTTACATACAGAAGAGAGGTGGGTTACATACAGAAGAGAGGTGGGTTGCTAGTGGGTTACCTACAGATGAGAGGTGGGTTACTAGTGGGTTACATACAGAAGAGAGGTGGGTTACCTACAGAAGAGAGGTGGGTTACTAGTGGGTTACCTACAGATGAGAGGTGGGTTACTAGTGGGTTACCTACTGAAGAGAGGTGGGTTACATACAGAAGAGAGGTGGGTTACTAGTGGGTTACATACAGAAGAGAGGTGGGTTGCTAGTGGGTTACCTACAGAAGAGAGGTGGGTTACTAGTGGGTTACATACAGAAGAGAGGTGGGTTACCTACAGAAGAGAGGTGGGTTACTAGTGGGTTACATACAGAAGAGAGGTGGGTTACTAGTGGGTTACATACAGAAGAGAGGTGGGTTACATACAGAAGAGAGGTGGGTTACTAGTGGGTTACATACAGAAGAGAGGTGGGTTACTAGTGGTTAACATACAGAAGAGAGGTGGGTTACTAGTGGGTTACATACAGAAGAGAGGTGGGTTACTAGTGGGTTACATACAGAAGAGAGGTGGGTTACTAGTGGGTTACATACAGAAGAGAGGTGGGTTACTAGTGGGTTACATACAGAAGAGAGGTGGGTTGCTAGTGGGTTACATACAGAAGAGAGGTGGGTTGCTAGTGGGTTACCTACAGAAGAGAGGTGGGTTACTAGTGGGTTACATACAGAAGAGAGATGGGTTACTAGTGGGTTACCTACAGAAGAGAGGTGGGTTACTAGTGGGTTACATACAGTAGAGAGGTGGGTTACTAGTGGGTTACATACAGAAGAGAGGTGGGTTACCTACAGAAGAGAGGTGGGTTGCTAGTGGGTTACATACAGAAGAGAGGTGGGTTGCTAGTGGGTTACCTACAGAAGAGAGGTGGGTTGCTAGTGGGTTACATACAGAAGAGAGGTGGGTTACTAGTGGGTTACCTACAGAAGAGAGGTGGGTTGCTAGTGGGTTACATACAGAAGAGAGGTGGGTTACATACAGAAGAGAGGTGGGTTACTAGTGGGTTACATACAGAAGAGAGGTGGGTTACTAGTGGGTTACCTACAGAAGAGAGGTGGGTTACTAGTGGGTTACATACAGAAGAGAGGTGGGTTACTAGTGGGTTACCTACAGAAGAGAGATGGGTTACTAGTGGGTTACATACAGAAGAGAGGTGGGTTGCTAGTGGGTTACATACAGAAGAGAGGTGGGTTACATACAGAAGAGAGGTGGGTTACTAGTGGGTTACATACAGAAGAGAGGTGGGTTACATACAGAAGAAAGGTGGGTTACTAGTGGGTTACATACAGAAGAGAGGTGGGTTACTAGTGGGTTACCTACAGAAGAGAGGTGGGTTGCTAGTGGGTTACATACAGAAGAGAGGTGGGTTGCTAGTGGGTTACATACAGAAGAGAGGTGGGTTACTAGTGGGTTACATACAGAAGAGAGGTGGGTTACTAGTGGGTTACATACAGAAGAGAGGTGGGTTTCTAGTGGGTTACATACAGAAGAGAGGTGGGTTGCTAGTGGGTTACATACAGAAGAGAGGTGGGTTACATACAGAAGAGAGGTGGGTTGCTAGTGGGTTACATACAGAAGAGAGGTGGGTTGCTAGTGGGTTACATACAGAAGAGAGGTGGGTTACTACAGAAGAGAGGTGGGTTACTAGTGGGTTACATACAGAAGAGAGGTGGGTTGCTAGTGGGTTACATACAGAAGAGAGGTGGGTTACTAGTGGGTTACATACAGAAGAGAGGTGGGTTACTAGTGGGTTACCTACAGAAGAGAGGTGGGTTACTAGTGGGTTACATACAGAAGAGAGGTGGGTTACCTACAGAAGAGAGGTGGGTTACTAGTGGGTTACATACAGAAGAGAGGTGGGTTACTAGTGGGTTACCTACTGAAGAGAGGTGGGTTGCTAGTGGGTTACATACAGAAGAGAGGTGGGTTACATACAGAAGAGAGGTGGGTTACTAGTGGGTTACATACAGAAGAGAGGTGGGTTACTAGTGGGTTACCTACAGAAGAGAGGTGGGTTACTAGTGGGTTACATACAGAAGAGAGGTGGGTTACTAGTGGGTTACATACAGAAGAGAGGTGGGTTACCTACAGAAGAGAGGTGGGTTACATACAGAAGAGAGGTGGGTTACATACAGTAGAGAGGTGGGTTACTAGTGTGTTACCTACAGAAGAGAGGTGGGTTGCTAGTGGGTTACATACAGAAGAGAGGTGGGTTACTAGTGGGTTACATACAGAAGAGAGGTGGGTTACCTACAGAAGAGAGGTGGGTTACTAGTGGGTTACCTACAGAAGAGAGGTGGGTTACTAGTGGGTTACCTACAGAAGAGAGGTGGGTTACTAGTGGGTTACATACAGAAGAGAGGTGGGTTACTAGTGGGTTACATACAGAAGAGAGGTGGGTTACCTACAGAAGAGAGGTGGGTTGCTAGTGGGTTACATACAGAAGAGAGTTGGGTTACTAGTGGGTTACCTACAGAAGAGAGGTGGGTTACCTACAGAAGAGAGGTGGGTTACTAGTGGGTTACATACAGAAGAGAGATGGGTTGCTAGTGGGTTACATACAGAAGAGAGGTGGGTTACTAGTGGGTTACATACAGAAGAGAGGTGGGTTACTAGTGGGTTACATACAGAAGAGAGATGGGTTACATACAGAAGAGAGGTGGGTTACATACAGAAGAGAGATGGGTTGCTAGTGGGTTACATACAGAAGAGAGGTGGGTTACTAGTGGGTTACATACAGAAGAGAGGTGGGTTACTAGTGGGTTACATACAGAAAAGAGGTGGGTTACTAGTGGGTTACATACAGAAGAGAGGTGGGTTACTAGTGGGTTACATACAGAAGAGAGGTGGGTTGCTAGTGGGTTACATACAGAAGAGAGGTGGGTTACCTACAGAAGAGAGGTGGGTTACTAGTGGGTTACATACAGAAGAGAGGTGGGTTACCTACAGAAGAGAGGTGGGTTACATACAGAAGAGAGGTGGGTTACTAGTGGGTTACCTACAGAAGAGAGGTGGGTTACTAGTGGGTTACCTACAGAAGAGAGGTGGGTTACATACAGAAGAGAGGTGGGTTACATACAGAAGAGAGGTGGGTTACTAGTGGGTTACATACAGAAGAGAGGTGGGTTACATACAGAAGAGAGGTGGGTTACCTACAGAAGAGAGGTGGGTTACTAGTGGGTTACATACAGAAGAGAGGTGGGTTACCTACAGAAGAGAGGTGGGTTACATACAGAAGAGAGGTGGGTTACCTACAGAAGAGAGGTGGGTTACCTACAGAAGAGAGGTGGGTTACTAGTGGGTTACCTACAGAAGAGAGGTGGGTTACTAGTGGGTTACCTACAGAAGAGAGGTGGGTTACATACAGAAGAGAGGTGGGTTGCTAGTGGGTTACATACAGAAGAGAGGTGGGTTACTAGTGGGTTACATACAGAAGAGAGGTAGGTTACTAGTGGGTTACATACAGAAGAGAGGTGGGTTACTAGTGGGTTACATACAGAAGAGAGGTGGGTTGCTAGTGGGTTACATACAGAAGAGAGGTGGGTTACATACAGAAGAGAGGTGGGTTACTAGTGGGTTACATACAGAAGAGAGGTGGGTTACTAGTGGGTTACCTACAGAAGAGAGGTGGGTTACTAGTGGGTTACCTACAGAAGAGAGGTGGGTTACTAGTGGGTTACCTACAGAAGAGAGGTGGGTTACTAGTGGGTTACATACAGAAGAGAGGTGGGTTACTAGTGGGTTACCTACAGAAGAGAGGTGGGTTACTAGTGGGTTACATACAGAAGAGAGGTGGGTTGCTAGTGGGTTACATACAGAAGAGAGGTGGGTTACTAGTGGGTTACATACAGAAGAGAGGTGGGTTGCTAGTGGGTTACATACAGAAGAGAGGTGGGTTACCTACAGAAGAGAGGTGGGTTACTAGTGGGTTACATACAGAAGAGAGGTGGGTTACCTACAGAAGATAGGTGGGTTACATACAGAAGAGAGGTGGGTTACCTACAGAAGAGAGGTGGGTTACATACAGAAGAGAGGTGGGTTACTAGTGGGTTACCTACAGAAGAGAGGTGGGTTACTAGTGGGTTACCTACAGAAGAGAGGTGGGTTACATACAGAAGAGAGGTGGGTTGCTAGTGGGTTACATACAGAAGAGAGATGGGTTACTAGTGGGTTACCTACAGAAGAGAGGTGGGTTACTAGTGGGTTACCTACAGAAGAGAGGTGGGTTACTAGTGGGTTACCTACAGAAGAGAGGTGGGTTACTAGTGGGTTACATACAGAAGAGATGTGGGTTACTAGTGGGTTACCTACAGAAGAGAGGTGGGTTACATACAGAAGAGAGGTGGGTTACATACAGAAGAGAGGTGGGTTACTAGTGGGTTACCTACAGAAGAGAGGTGGGTTACATACAGAAGAGAGGTGGGTTGCTAGTGGGTTACATACAGAAGAGAGGTGGGTTGCTAGTGGGTTACATACAGAAGAGAGGTCGGTTACTAGTGGGTTACATACAGAAGAGAGATGGGTTGCTAGTGGGTTACATACAGAAGAGAGGTGGGTTACATACAGAAGAGAGGTGGGTTACTTGTGGGTTACATACAGAAGAGAGGTGGGTTACATACAGAAGAGAGGTGGGTTACTAGTGGGTTACCTACAGAAGAGAGGTGGGTTGCTAGTGGGTTACATACAGAAGAGAGGTCGGTTACTAGTGGGTTACATACAGAAGAGAGATGGGTTGCTAGTGGGTTACATACAGAAGAGAGGTGGGTTACTTGTGGGTTACATACAGAAGAGAGGTGGGTTACTAGTGGGTTACCTACAGAAGAGAGGTGGGTTACTAGTGGGTTACCTACAGAAGAGAGGTGGGTTACCTACAGAAGAGAGGTGGGTTACTAGTGGGTTACCTACAGAAGAGAGGTGGGTTACCTACAGAAGAGAGGTGGGTTGCTAGTGGGTTACCTACAGAAGAGAGGTGGGTTACTAGTGGGTTACATACAGAAGAGAGGTGGGTTACTAGTGGGTTACCTACAGAAGAGAGGTGGGTTACATACAGAAGAGAGGTGGGTTACTAGTGGGTTACATACAGAAGAGAGGTGGGTTACTAGTGGGTTACATACAGAAGAGAGGTGGGTTGCTAGTGGGTTACCTACAGAAGAGAGGTGGGTTACTAGTGGGTTACCTACAGAAGAGAGGTGGGTTACTAGTGGGTTACCTACAGAAGAGAGGTGGGTTACATACAGAAGAGAGGTGGGTTACTAGTGGGTTACCTACAGAAGAGAGGTGGGTTACTAGTGGGTTACATACAGAAGAGAGGTGGGTTACTAGTGGGTTACATACAGAAGAGAGGTGGGTTGCTAGTGGGTTACATACAGAAGAGAGGTGGGTTACTAGTGGGTTACATACAGAAGAGAGGTGGGTTACTAGTGGGTTACCTACAGAAGAGAGGTGGGTTACTAGTGGGTTACATACAGAAGAGAGGTGGGTTACTAGTGGGTTACCTACAGAAGAGAGGTGGGTTGCTAGTGGGTTACCTACAGAAGAGAGGTGGGTTACTAGTGGGTTACCTACAGAATAGAGGTGGGTTACATAGAGAAGAGAGGTGGGTTACTAGTGGGTTACCTACAGAAGAGAGGTGGGTTACTAGTGGGTTACCTACAGAAGAGAGGTGGGTTACCTACAGAATAGAGGTGGGTTACTAGTGGGTTACATACAGAAGAGAGGTGGGTTACATACAGAAGAGAGATGGGTTGCTAGTGGGTTACATACAGAAGAGAGGTGGGTTGCTAGTGGGTTACATACAGAAGAGAGGTGGGTTACTAGTGGGTTACCTACAGAAGAGAGGTGGGTTACTAGTGGGTTACCTACAGAAGAGAGGTGGGTTACCTACAGAAGAGAGGTGGGTTGCTAGTGGGTTACATACAGAAGAGAGGTGGGTTACTAGTGGGTTACCTACAGAAGAGAGGTGGGTTACTAGTGGGTTACATACAGAAGAGAGGTGGGTTACATACAGAAGAGAGATGGGTTGCTAGTGGGTTACATACAGAAGAGAGGTGGGTTACTAGTGGGTTACATACAGAAGAGAGGTGGGTTACATACAGAAGAGAGGTGGGTTACTAGTGGGTTACATACAGAAGAGAGGTGGGTTGCTAGTGGGTTACATACAGAAGAGAGGTGGGTTACATACAGAAGAGAGGTGGGTTACTAGTGGGTTACCTACAGAAGAGAGGTGGGTTACTAGTGGGTTACATACAGAAGAGAGGTGGGTTACTAGTGGGTTACCTACAGAAGAGAGGTGGGTTACTAGTGGGTTACCTACAGAAGAGAGGTGGGTTACTAGTGGGTTACATACAGAAGAGAGGTGGGTTACATACAGAAGAGAGGTGGGTTACCTACAGAAGAGAGGTGGGTTACTAGTGGGTTACCTACAGAAGAGAGGTGGGTTACCTACAGAAGAGAGGTGGGTTACTAGTGGGTTACCTACAGAAGAGAGGTGGGTTACTAGTGGGTTACATACAGAAGAGAGGTGGGTTACTAGTGGGTTACCTACAGAAGAGAGGTGGGTTACTAGTGGGTTACATACAGAAGAGAGGTGGGTTACTAGTGGGTTACCTACAGAAGAGAGGTGGGTTACTAGTGGGTTACATACAGAAGAGAGGTGGGTTACTAGTGGGTTACCTACAGAAGAGAGGTGGGTTACTAGTGGGTTACATACAGAAGAGAGGTGGGTTACTAGTGGGTTACCTACAGAAGAGAGGTGGGTTATTAGTGGGTTACATACAGAAGAGAGGTGGGTTACTAGTGGGTTACCTACAGAAGAGAGGTGGGTTACTAGTGGGTTACATACAGAAGAGAGGTGGGTTACTAGTGGGTTACCTACAGAAGAGAGGTGGGTTACCTACAGAAGAGAGGTGGGTTACTAGTGGGTTACATACAGAAGAGAGGTGGGTTACCTACAGAAGAGAGGTGGGTTGCTAGTGGGTTACCTACAGAAGAGAGGTGGGTTACTAGTGGGTTACATACAGAAGAGAGGTGGGTTACTAGTGGGTTACATACAGAAGAGAGGTGGGTTACCTACAGAAGAGAGGTGGGTTACTAGTGGGTTACCTACAGAAGAGAGGTGGGTTACATACATTAACATATTACATTACATCAACACTCAGATATAACACTGGTGTTAACCCCACTAGAATCAACACTCAGATTTAACACTGGTGTTAACCCCACTAGAATCAACACTCAGATATAACACTGGTGTTAACCCCACTAGAATCAACACTCAGATTTAACACTGGTGTTAACCCCACTAGAATCAACACACAAATATAACACTGGTGTTAACCCCACTATAATCAACACTCAGATATAACACTGTTGTTAACCCCACTAGAATCAACACTCAGATATAACACTGGTGTTAACCCCACTAGAATCAACACTCAGATTTAACACTGGTGTTAACCCCACTAGAATCAACACTCAGATTTAACACTGGTGTTAACCCCACTAGAATCAACACACAGATATAACACTCGTGTTAACCCCACTATAATCAACACACAGATATAACACTGGTGTTAACCCCACTAGAATCAACACTCAGATTTAACACTGGTGTTAACCCTACAATAAGCAACACTCAGATTTAACACCGGCGTTAACCCCACCGATATTTTTACACCCAGAAATGTGCTGCGTACATGTGTCATTTGCAACGTAAAATCTCTCTCAGGAAATCATCCTGTCGAGTGGTCTATAGAGTTGAAGCAGGACTGAACAGAACAGAACTGAACTGAACAGAACTGAACTGAACTGAACAGAACTCTCTCTCTCTCTCTGTCTCTCTCTCTCTGTATCTCTCTCTCTCTCTCTCTCTCTCTCGTCTCTCTCTCTCTCTCTCTCTGTCTCTCTCTCTCTGTCTCTCTCTCTCTCCCTCTCTCCCTCTCTCTCTCTCTCAATTTCAATTCAAAGTGCTTCATTGGCGTGGGAAACATATGTTAACATTGCCAAAGCAAGTGAAATTGATAATAAACAAGAGTAAAATAAACAATAAAACAAAGTAACAGTAAACATTACACATACAGACATTTTAAAACAATAAAGACATTACAAATGTCATATTATATATATATACAGTGTTGTAACAATGTACAAATGGTTAAAGTACAAAAGGGAAAATAAATAAGCATAAATATGGGTTGTATTTACAATTGTGTTTGTTTTTCACTGGTTGCCCTTTTCTTGTGGCAACAGGTCACAAATCTTGCTGCTGTGATGGAACATTGTGTTATTTCACCCAGTAGATATGGGAGTTTATCAAAATTGGGGTTGGTTTCGAATTCTTTGTGGGTCTGTTTAATCTGAGGGAAATATGTGTCTCTAATATGGTCATACATTGGGCAGGAGGTTAGGAAGTGCAGCTCAGTTTCCACCTCATTTTTGTGGACAGTGTGCACATAGCCTGTCTTCTCTTGAGAGCCATGTCTGCCTACGGCGGCCTTTCTCAATAGCAAGGCTATGCTCACTGAGTCTGTACATAGTCAAAGCTTTCCTTAAGTTTAGTTCAGTCACGGTGGTCAGGTATTCTGCCACTGTGTACTCTCTGTTTAGGGCCAAATAGCATTCTAGTTTGCTCTGTTTTTTTGTTAATTCTTTCCAATGTGTCAAGTAATTATCTTTTTGTTTTCTCATGATTTGTTTGGGTCTAATTGTGTTGCTCTCTCTCTCTCATAATTAAATGCACTGCTAGACACAAAAAAGTTGTTGTAACAGACATGGGTGTGTCCCAGTTCTGAGGAATTTTAAGTAATTAAACAAATGAATTGTTTACGCATAGCCCTTGCACCTATCATAGCCTTCAGTTAAGTGTTCTATGCATATCCCCAAATAATAATATCCAACAGACTATTTCTGTCTCTTTCTTTATCATTTTGAGAAGCAAATCTACATGGACCTCTGTAAAAACATACATACATTAAATTGCAACGCCTTTCATTGATCAAATTTAAAACTAACCCAAATACCCGTTTTTTTTGTGTTTTTTTTTACAGATAAGGGTGGGCATGGTAGGCTAATTTCAATGACATACTGAGCACACATAATTCCCCCACAATAAGTGTAACGTTATCTTACCTCTGATGTAGTTGGATTTAGTCTCATCCAGCAGACTGGAAGAAGATGCTCCCATAGTGAAATGAAATGATCTCAGTCCACGATAGACTGCTATGGCACATGCGAAGAAGCTGTTTATCGTACAGTCAACAGACCGCTTCAGTGTGTCGATGCTGGCATCTGACAGAGAACGGACGTGGAGAAGCACGCTTGAAGAAACCACTACCATACCGTAGGAACTTCCTCATTCTACAGCTCCGCCTTAATACCCGTATTCAGAAGCATTCCGGTTTAAGAGCGACGTTTACATTGTCGTTTTTCATCTCATCATGTAGCCTAGGCTATATATCAACGACTGTATATAGTTATATCTATACAGATACACTGCAAATACAGATTAACAAATTGAAAGAGTCACTGTAATACGTTTTTAAAATAACTTTATTATTACAATGGTTCGCTTTCTGCTGAAACGTGCGCTTGAATTATTCAAATATATTTTTCCAATTTGGTCCACTATTTTTGTCTTTTAAATTCATTACATTTTTTTGCTAATCTTGGCCCAGTTTCCCCAAAACATCTTAAGGCTAAATTAATCTTTACAATCTTCGTAGACGCATCTTTAAATCTCCAAGCTTTTCCCCCTAAACCATTGTTATTAACGTTACTCTTGAAATCGCTTGTAATCTCAGACCATTCGTAGAACAGCTAATGGTGCTTTCAAGATAACTGGGAACTCCGAAAAATGCGAGGTCAAATCAAATCATGAAGTCTGTGATTTTCAGGTCGGAAAGTCGGAGCTCTGGAAAGAGGCCCGAGTTCCCGTGTTGGAATTCTGAGTTGGATGACCTTTCAAAACTATTTTTCCCAGTTGTCTTGAACGCACTGAAATCGGAAGTCGGAGATTTCCGAGATCCGAGCTCCGAGTTCCCAGTTGTCTTGAACGCACTGAAATCGGAAGTCGGAGATTTCCGAGCTCCGAGCTCCGAGTTCCCAGTTGTCTTGAACGCACTGAAATCGGAAGTCTGAGATTTCCGAGCTCCGAGCTCCGAGTTCCCAGTTGTCTTGAACGCACTGAAATCGGAAGTCGGAGATTTCCGAGCTCCGAGCTCCGAGTTCCCTGTTGTCTTGAATGCGGCACCAGTGCGTCGTTAGATTATTTTTTCCCCCTCCCGCTTCATTTTATACACAGAAGATCTCCGCTAAACATAAAATCACATGATTTATAATCTTTCCTACAATAGCCTACAGTTCCCAATGTCTTTTCAATTGTTAAACAATCAATTTATAGCCAACAAAAATGTTTCAAAGGAACCCCGAGATGACTGCATTCAAATATAAATAAAGTATTTCAATCATATTCAAATGCATTCCATGTTCAATAAACAGAATTATATTTTGCTACTTGTAGGCTACTGTCTGTAATTTGTCTCAATATATATCTTAATCCTGGCGGGTTTATTTATTTTGTCTGACAAGAGAAACTCTAAAATTATTGTTACTAATGGTGCTTTCAACTAATGGTGTTTTTCAAATCTCCGACATCCGATTTCAGTGCGTTCAAGACAACTGGGAACTCGGAACTCGGAGCTCGGAAATCTCCGACATCCGATTTCAGTGCGTTCAAGACAACTGGGAACTCGGAACTCGGAGCTCGGAAATCTCCGACTTCCGATTTCAGTGCGTTCAAGACAACTAGGAACTCTGAAAAAAACAAGATGAATTCATGACATCACTGATCTTCAGTTCGGAAAGTCGGAGCTCTAGAAAGGTTTGCCAAAGGTATCACATACGGAATTATGTAGTAACCAAAAAAGTGTTTAACAAATCAAAACATATTTTATAAGTGGCTACCCTTTTATAAGTGGCTACCCTTAGCCTTGATGACATATTTGCACACTCTTGGCATTCTCTCAACCAGCTTCATGATGTAGTCATCTGGAATGTGTTATAAATACATAATACATGCATTATAAATATTATAATTGTAATATTATATTATAAATCAAAATTCAATCTGTACTTCAATGCACATCTGGCAACAACACATCTGCCAGAGATCCTCAACACTGGGGCCCCTCAGGGGTGTGTACTTAGTCCCCTCCCGTACTCCCTGTTCACCCACGACTGCGTGGCAAACACGACTCCAACACCATCATTACGTTTTCTCACGACACAACAGTGGTAGGCCTGATCACCAACAATGATGAGACAGCCTATAGGGAAGAGGTCAGAGAACTGGCAGTGTGGTGCCAGGACAACAACCTCTCCCTCAATGTGAGCAAGAAGAAGGAGGTGATCGAGGAAAAGGCAGGACGAGCAGGTTCCCATTAATATCAACGGGACTGTAGTGGAGCGGGTCGAGAGTTTCAAGATCCTTGGTGTTCACATCACCAACAAACTATCATTGTCCAAACACACCAAGACAGTCGTGAAAAGGGCACAGCAAAAATTTTCCCCCCTCAAGAGACTGAAAAGATTTGACATGGGTCTCCAGGTCCTCAAAGATTTCTACAGCTGCACCATCGAGAGCATCCTGACCGGTTGCATCACCACCTGGTATGGCAGCTGCTCGGCATCTGACCTTAAAGAGCTACAGTGGGCAATAGGCGGTTTTCTGTGGAAAGCCCATCAAATTGTCAGAGATTCCAGTCACCCAAATCATAGACTGTTTTCTCTGCTACTGCACTGCAAGCGGTACCGGAGCGCCAAGTCTAGGTCCAAAAGGCTCCTTAACAGCTTCTACCTCCAAGCCATAAGACTGCTGAACAATTAATAAAATGGCTACCTGGACTATTACATTGACACCCACCGTCCATTTGTTTTGTACACTGCTGCTACTGTTTGTTTATTATCTATGCATAGTCACTTCACCCCTACCTACATGTACGAATGACCTCAACTAACCTGTACCCCCGCACACTGACTCGGTACCGGTACCCCCTGTATATAGCCTCGTTATTGTTATGTTATTGTGTTACTTATTATGATTATTTTTGTTTGTTTATTTGGTAAATATTTCCTTAACTCTTTCTTGAACTGCATTGTTGGTTAAAAGGGCTTGTAAGTAAACATTTCACTGTAAGGTGAAATACCTGTTGTATTCGGCGCATGTGACCAATAAAGTTTGATTTGATTTGAACAGCCACACCATTCAGTACCAGATTCAGCGGAGGTCTAGAACTTAGGGAATGATTTGTACCAAAGACAATGCTCTTAGTTTTAGAGATGTTCAGGACCAGTTTATTACTGGCCACCCATTCCAAAACAGACTGCAACTCTTTGTTAAGGGTTTCAGTGACTTCATTAGCTGTGGTTGCTGATGCGTACAGTGCCTTCGTAAAAGTATTCAGACCCCCCTTAGTAGACCTTACAGTGAAATGCTGAATACAACAGGTGTAGTAGACCTCACAGTGAAATACTGAATACAACAGGTGTAGTAGACCTCACAGTGAAATGCTGAATACAACAGGTGTAGTAGACCTCACAGTGAAATGCTGAATACAACAGGTGTAGTAGACCTCACAGTGAAATGCTGAATACAACAGGTGTAGTAAACCTTACAGTGAAATGCTGAATACAACAGGTGTAGTAGACCTCACAGTGAAATGCTGAATACAACAGGTGTAGTAGACCTCACAGTGAAATGCTGAATACAACAGGTGTAGTAGACCTCACAGTGAAATGCTGAATACAACAGGTGTAGTAAACCTTACAGTGAAATGCTGAATACAACAGGTGTAGTAGACCTCACATTGAAATGCTGAATACAACAGGTGTAGTAGACCTCACAGTGAAATGCTGAATACAACAGGTGTAGTAGACCTCACAGTGAAATGCTGAATACAACAGGTGTAGTAGACCTCACAGTGAAATGCTGAATACAACAGGTGTAGTAGACCTTACAGTGAAATGCTGAATACAACAGGTGTAGTAGACCTCACAGTGAAATGCTGAATACAACAGGTGTAGTAGACCTCACAGTGAAATGCTGAATACAACAGGTGTAGTAGACCTCACAGTGAAATGCTGAATACAACAGGTATAGTAGACCTCACAGTGAAATGCTGAATACAACAGGTGTAGTAGACCTCACAGTGAAATGCTGAATACAACAGGTGTAGTAGACCTTACAGTGAAATGCTGAATACAACAGGTGTAGTAGACCTCACAGTGAAATGCTGAATACAACAGGTGTAGTAGACCTCACAGTGAAATGCTGAATACAACAGGTGTAGTAGACCTCACAGTGAAATGCTGAATACAACAGGTGTAGTAGACCTCACAGTGAAATGCTGAATACAACAGGTGTAGTAGACCTTACCGTGAAATGCTGAATACAACAGGTGTAGTAGACCTTACAGTGAAATGCTGAATACAACAGGTGTAGTAGACCTTACAGTGAAATGCTGAATACAACAGGTGTAGTAGACCTCACAGTGAAATGCTGAATACAACAGGTGTAGTAGACCTCACAGTGAAATGCTGAATACAACAGGTGTAGTAGACCTTACCGTGAAATGCTGAATACAACAGGTGTAGTAGACCTTACAGTGAAATGCTGAATACAACAGGTGTAGTAGACCTCACAGTGAAATGCTGAATACAACAGGTGTAGTAGACCTCACAGTGAAATGCTGAATACAACAGGTGTAGTAGACCTCACAGTGAAATGCTGAATACAACAGGTGTAGTAGACCTCACAGTGAAATGCTGAATACAACAGGTGTAGTAGACCTCACAGTGAAATGCTGAATACAACAGGTGTAGTAGACCTTACCGTGAAATGCTGAATACAACAGGTGTAGTAGACCTTACAGTGAAATGCTGAATACAACAGGTGTAGTAGACCTTACAGTGAAATGCTGAATACAACAGGTGTAGTAGACCTCACAGTGAAATGCTGAATACAACAGGTGTAGTAGACCTCACAGTGAAATGCTGAATACAACAGGTGTAGTAGACCTTACAGTGAAATGCTGAATACAACAGGTGTAGTAGACCTCACAGTGAAATGCTGAATACAACAGGTGTAGTAGACCTCACAGTGAAATGCTGAATACAACAGGTGTAGTAGACCTTACCGTGAAATGCTGAATACAACAGGTGTAGTAGACCTTACAGTGAAATGCTGAATACAACAGGTGTAGTAGACCTTACAGTGAAATGCTGAATACAACAGGTGTAGTAGACCTCACAGTGAAATGCTGAATACAACAGGTGTAGTAGACCTCACAGTGAAATGCTGAATACAACAGGTGTAGTAGACCTTACAGTGAAATGCTGAATACAACAGGTGTAGTAGATCTCACAGTGAACTGCTGAATACAACAGGTGTAGTAGACCTCACAGTGAAATGCTGAATACAACAGGTGTAGTAGACCTCACAGTGAAATGCTGAATACAACAGGTGTAGTAGACCTTACAGTGAAATGCTGAATACAACAGGTGTAGTAGACCTCACAGTGAAATGCTGAATACAACAGGTGTAGTAGACCTCACAGTGAAATGCTGAATACAACAGGTGTAGTAGACCTCACAGTGAAATGCTGAATACAACAGGTGTAGTAGACCTCACAGTGAAATGCTGAATACAACAGGTGTAGTAGACCTCACAGTGAAATGCTGAATACAACAGGTGTAGTAGACCTCACAGTGAAATGCTGAATACAACAGGTGTAGTAGACCTTACAGTGAAATGCTGAATACAACAGGTGTAGTAGACCTCACAGTGAAATGCTGAATACAACAGGTGTAGTAGACCTCACAGTGAAATGCTGAATACAACAGGTGTAGTAGACCTCACAGTGAAATGCTGAATACAACAGGTGTAGTAGACCTTACAGTGAAATGCTGAATACAACAGGTGTAGTAGACCTCACAGTGAAATGCTGAATACAACAGGTGTAGTAGACCTCACAGTGAAATGCTGAATACAACAGGTGTAGTAGACCTCACAGTGAAATGCTGAATACAACAGGTGTAGTAGACCTCACAGTGAAATGCTGAATACAACAGGTGTAGTAGACCTTACAGTGAAATGCTGAATACAACAGGTGTAGTAGACCTCACAGTGAAATGCTGAATACACCAGGTGTAGTAGACCTCACAGTGAAATGCTGAATACACCAGGTGTAGTAGACCTCACAGTGAAATGCTGAATACAACAGGTGTAGTAGACCTCACAGTGAAATGCTGAATACAACAGGTGTAGTAGACCTCACAGTGAAATGCTGAATACAACAGGTGTAGGAGACCTTACAGTGAAATGCTGAATACAACAGGTGTAGTAGACCTCACAGTGAAATGCTGAATACAACAGGTGTAGTAGACCTCACAGTGAAATGCTGAATACAACAGGTGTAGTAGACCTCACAGTGAAATGCTGAATACAACAGGTGTAGTAGACCTCACAGTGAAATGCTGAATACAACAGGTGTAGTAGACCTTACAGTGAAATGCTGAATACAACAGGTGTAGGTAGACCTCACAGTGAAATGCTGAATACAACAGGTGTAGTAGACATCACAGTGAAATGCTGAATACAACAGGTGTAGTAGACCTTACAGTGAAATTCTGAATACTACAGGTGTAGGTAGACCTCACAGTGAAATGCTGAATACAACAGGTGTAGTAGACCTTACAGTGAAATGCTGAATACAACAGGTGTAGTAGACCTCACAGTGAAATGCTGAATACAACAGGTGTAGTAGACCTCACAGTGAAATGCTGAATACAACAGGTGTAGTAGACCTCACAGTGAAATGCTGAATACAACAGGTGTAGTAGACTTCACAGTGAAATGCTGAATACAACAGGTGTAGTAGACCTCACAGTGAAATGCTGAATACAACAGGTGTAGTAGACCTTACAGTGAAATGCTGAATACAACAGGTGTAGTAGACCTTACAGTGAAATGCTGAATACAACAGGTGTAGTAGACCTCACAGTGAAATGCTGAATACAACAGGTGTAGTAGACCTCACAGTGAAATGCTGAATACAACAGGTGTAGTAGACCTCACAGTGAAATGCTGAATACAACAGGTATAGTAGACCTCACAGTGAAATGCTGAATACAACAGGTGTAGTAGACCTTACAGTGAAATGCTGAATACAACAGGTGTAGTAGACCTTACAGTGAAATGCTGAATACAACAGGTGTAGTAGACCTCACAGTGAAATGCTGAATACAACAGGTGTAGTAGACCTCACAGTGAAATGCTGAATACAACAGGTGTAGTAGACCTCACAGTGAAATGCTGAATACAACAGGTGTAGTAGACCTCACAGTGAAATGCTGAATACAACAGGTGTAGTAGACCTCACAGTGAAATGCTGAATACAACAGGTGTAGTAGACCTTATCGTGAAATGCTGAATACAACAGGTGTAGTAGACCTTACAGTGAAATGCTGAATACAACAGGTGTAGTAGACCTTACAGTGAAATGCTGAATACAACAGGTGTAGTAGACCTCACAGTGAAATGCTGAATACAACAGGTGTAGTAGACCTCACAGTGAAATGCTGAATACAACAGGTGTAGTAGACCTTACAGTGAAATGCTGAATACAACAGGTGTAGTAGATCTCACAGTGAACTGCTGAATACAACAGGTGTAGTAGACCTCACAGTGAAATGCTGAATACAACAGGTGTAGTAGACCTCACAGTGAAATGCTGAATACAACAGGTGTAGTAGACCTTACAGTGAAATGCTGAATACAACAGGTGTAGTAGACCTCACAGTGAAATGCTGAATACAACAGGTGTAGTAGACCTCACAGTGAAATGCTGAATACAACAGGTGTAGTAGACCTCACAGTGAAATGCTGAATACAACAGGTGTAGTAGACCTCACAGTGAAATGCTGAATACAACAGGTGTAGTAGACCTCACAGTGAAATGCTGAATACAACAGGTGTAGTAGACCTTACAGTGAAATGCTGAATACAACAGGTGTAGTAGACCTCACAGTGAAATGCTGAATACAACAGGTGTAGTAGACCTCACAGTGAAATGCTGAATACAACAGGTGTAGTAGACCTCACAGTGAAATGCTGAATACAACAGGTGTAGTAGACCTTACAGTGAAATGCTGAATACAACAGGTGTAGTAGACCTCACAGTGAAATGCTGAATACAACAGGTGGAGTAGACCTCACAATGAAATGCTGAATACAACAGGTGTAGTAGACCTCACAGTGAAATGCTGAATACAACAGGTGTAGTAGACCTCACAGTGAAATGCTGAATACAACAGGTGTAGTAGACCTCACAGTGAAATGCTGAATACAACAGGTGTAGTAGACCTTACAGTGAAATGCTGAATACAACAGGTGTAGTAGACCTCACAGTGAAATGCTGAATACACCAGGTGTAGTAGACCTCACAGTGAAATGCTGAATACACCAGGTATAGTAGACCTCACAGTGAAATGCTGAATACAACAGGTGTAGTAGACCTCACAGTGAAATGCTGAATACAACAGGTGTAGTAGACCTCACAGTGAAATGCTGAATACAACAGGTGTAGGAGACCTTACAGTGAAATGCTGAATACAACAGGTGTAGTAGACCTCACAGTGAAATGCTGAATACAACAGGTGTAGTAGACCTCACAGTGAAATGCTGAATACAACAGGTGTAGTAGACCTCACAGTGATATGCTGAATACAACAGGTGTAGTAGACCTCACAGTGAAATGCTGAATACAACAGGTGTAGTAGACCTTACAGTGAAATGCTGAATACAACAGGTGTAGGTAGACCTCACAGTGAAATGCTGAATACAACAGGTGTAGTAGACATCACAGTGAAATGCTGAATACAACAGGTGTAGTAGACCTTACAGTGAAATGCTGAATACTACAGGTGTAGGTAGACCTCACAGTGAAATGCTGAATACAACAGGTGTAGTAGACCTTACAGTGAAATGCTGAATACAACAGGTGTAGTAGACCTCACAGTGAAATGCTGAATACAACAGGTGTAGTAGACCTCACAGTGAAATGCTGAATACAACAGGTGTAGTAGACCTCACAGTGAAATGCTGAATACAACAGGTGTAGTAGACCTCACAGTGAAATGCTGAATACAACAGGTGTAGTAGACCTCACAGTGAAATGCTGAATACAACAGGTGTAGTAGACCTTACTGTGAAATGCTGAATACAACAGGTGTAGTAGACCTCACAGTGAAATGCTGAATACACCAGGTGTAGTAGACCTCACAGTGAAATGCTGAATACACCAGGTTTAGTAGACCTCACAGTGAAATGATTACTTACAAGCCCTTAACCAACAATGCAGTTTTAAGAAAAATAAGTGTTAAGTAAAAAATAGATGATAAAAATAATAGTAACTAAAGAGCAGCAGTAAAATAACAATAGGTATATTCGCTACAAGCCTTAACATCTGCTAAACATGTGACCAATAAGACTTGATTTGATATACAAGAGGTACAGAGTCAATGTGGAGGCTATATACAGGGGGTACCGGTACAGAGTCAATGTGGAGGCTATATACAGGGGGTACCGGTACAGAGTCAATGTGGAGGCTATATACAAGGGGTACCGGTCCAGAGTCAATGTGGAGGCTATATACAGGGGGTACCGGTACAGAGTCAATGTGGAGGCTATATACAGGGGGTACCGGTACAGAGTCAATGTGGAGGCTATATACAAGGGGTACCGGTCCAGAGTCAATGTGGAGGCTATATACAGGGGGTACCGGTACAGAGTCAATGTGGAGGCTATATACAAGGGGTACCGGTCCAGAGTCAATGTGGAGGCTATATACAGTGGGCACCGGTACAGAGTCAATGTGGAGGCTATATACAGGGTGTTACGGTACCGAGTCAATGTGGAGGCACTATACAGGGTGTACCAGTACAGAGTCAATGTGGAGGCTATATACAGGGGGTACCAGTACAGAGTCAATGTGCAGGCTATATACAGGGGGTACAAGTTAGTCGAGGTAATTGAGGTAATATATACATGTAGGTAGAGGTAAAGTGATTATGCATAGATTATAAACAGAGAGTAGCAGCATAAACTAACATAGTCTGGGTAGCCATTTGATTAGCTGTTCAGGAGTTTTATGGCTTGGGGGTAGAAGTTGTTAAGAAGCCTTTTGGACCTAGACTTGACGCTCCGGTACCGCTTGCCGTGCAGTAGCAGAGAGAACAGTCTATGATTAGGGTGGCTGGAGTCTTTAACAATTTTTAGGGCCTTCCTCTGACACCGCCTGGTATAGAGGTCCTGGATGGCAGGAAGCTTGGTCCCAGTGATGTACTGGGCCGTACTCACTACCCTCTGTAGTGCCTTGCGGTCGGATACCACTCCACTGACTCAATTCCAGCCATTTATATGAACTGCCTCCACTGATAGATGCTATAGACCCCACTGAGTCTTTTCAACCCCACTTTTACCTCTATTTGACGTCTAAATGTACATTTGCTTTATCTTGGCCAGGTGGCAGTTGGACATCAGAACTTGTTCTCAACTGGCCTACCTGGCTAAATAAAGGTGAAATAAAAAATAAATAAAAATAAAAGTTTTTTTTCTCTGCAGTCTAATGTTGTGAACATATCAATCTGGACATTGTATTTTTCAATAGGGGTTAAAAAAAAAAAAATCTTCAGAAACATATTTGTAATTGTTTTCATAAAGTCCTTCTTGCATTTGCTTACACGCACAATAAAAATGGACATTGATTAAAATGTAATGTATTTTGAAAATAGTTATCCACATTTATGTGTTTTGAAATGCGGGCTTTTATTTTGAATGATTCCTCATTACCATACAAAGTGACGTCAATGTTTGTGCTGCTGGCAGAATACTAGTCTGGTTCGTCTGTATCCACAACACGTAAGTACATAAACAAACACGTTTTGGTAATATTTGATTGTTTTTCAGCTAGACTCATACAGTAACGATAAAACATGGTTTGACCGTCTAAATGTACATTGAAGAATATATTGCTTCTATATTAGTGCATCGTTGATTGGTCGTGAGGCTTCGTCACAGCTCTAACGTTAGCAATCTAGCTAGCTAGCGAGCCTCTCTTTCTGTTTTTCCCAGTGACATTGCAGAATGATATGCATATAACGCGTTTTATCTTTATGCACATACACATTATTTCTAAATACGATTACAATTGTGCATGTAAAGGCAAAAGCAGATTTTATCCAGGCGATTCAGTATGCGCACATCTGTAGCACGCAGCCAGAATCATACACAAAGACGAATGAGTGTAAGCCAACTGGCTAGCTCTGTTAATACTGTGTTAATACTTACTAACGTTAGTTAATAATGTAGTGTCGTTTCAATGTCTGGGACATGAAACTGGAAATATAAAAAATGTTTGACAGTTGCCTCCCAAAATAGGGTTTAGTATTCATTGACATTGGTATGAATGTAACGTTACTCAGGGTAGCTAGCTAATTCATGTGCTTTGGAGGCAAAAACATGAATCCTACGGTAGTAACCTGAAAAACCATCAGATTGATTTGACAACTATTACCATGTTGAGGTTATTTCTGTTTTCCAGTTGTTCCCTGATGATGTAGCTACAGTATTCATTTATCTACCTAGCGATGTATCGGATTTATCAACCTAGCTATCTATACTGAACAAAAATATAAACGCAACCATTTCAGAGATTTTACTGAGTTGCAGTCCATATAAGGAAAATCAGTCAAGTGAAATAAACGAATTAGTCCCTAATCTATGGATTTCACATGACTGGGGGAGGGACACAGCCATTGATGGGCCTGGGAGGGCATATGCCCACCAACTTGGGAGCCAGGCACTGCCAATCAGAATTCGTTTTTTGTCCTGGCTAAATTTCCAATCTGGCCCTGATACCGTCATGGCCACCTAATCATCCCCAGCTTCCAATTGGCTCATTCATCCCCCTTCCTCTCCCCTGTAACTATTCCCCAGGTCGTTGCTGACAATGTGTCCTCAGTCAATTTACCTGGTAAAGTAAAACATCGACCTAGCAAGCTATTGGATTGATCTACCTAACTTGCTTCTCTGGATTTGTCACACAGTGAATTATAAGTGAAATAATCTGTCTGTAAACAGTTGGGAAAAAATTACTTGTGTCATGCACAAAGTAGATGTCCTAACCGACTTGCCAAAACTATAGTTTGTTAACAAGAAATGTGCGGAATGGTTGAAAAACTAGTTTTAATTTCTCCAACCTAAGTGTATGTAAACTTCCGACTTCAACTGTTCCACAAACCTCTGATGTGTGTTTTTGCTGTTATAAACGGGTTACTAACGTAACTAGAACAGTAAAAAAATTAAATGTTTTGTCATACCCATGGTACACGGTCTGATATACCATGGCTTTCAGCCAATGGTACATCAACTCTATATATTCTTTGGTGCTGACCAAAAGTAAACTGTGTGTGTGAGAGATGGCTGTGTGTTTGGTCCATTTTAATGGTGCTAATGTTTTTTATTCCAGGTTGGGAGTATGACGCAGGCAGTGCAGACGAATGGGGTGCAACCCCTCAGTAAGACATGGGAACTCAGTCTGTATGAGCTACAAAGGACTCCACAGGTAGGGGAGCACATTTACTGTAACACCTCTCTGTCTCTGAGCTACAGAGGACTCCACAGGTAGGGGAGCACATTTACTGTAACACCTCTCTGTCTCTGAGCTACAGAGGACTCCACAGGTAGGGGAGCACATTTACTGTAACACCTCTCTGTCTCTGAGCTACAGAGGACTCCACAGGTAGGGGAGCACATTTACTGTAACACCTCTCTGTCTCTGAGCTACAGAGGACTCCACAGGTAGGGGAGCACATTTACTGTAACACCTCTCTGTCTCTGAGCTACAGAGGACTCCACAGGTAGGGTTGCTTTTAACTTTTAGTTTTAAAAGTTTTATTACGTAGATTTGAGTGTTTCACAGATCAGGGTTCGTATATGTCCTGACATGGCTGCAGACACCGAACACCATCACTAGCTGCGTTAGACTTAGCCCTAGTTCAAACACCTCTCTGTCTCTGAGCTACAGAGGACTCCGCAGGTAGGGGAGCACATTTACTGTAACACCTCTCTGAACACCATCACTAGCTGCGTTAGACTTAGCCCTAGTTCAAACACCTCTCTGTGGCTAAGAGTGGAGACGGAGCCGTCTGATCCCGTAGAGTGTGCCTCCTATGACATTTGACCATAGTTTGGCAGCTGTTTTCTGAGTGGCTGAAACACTCCTCTGTTTCTGTCGGGAGAAATGGTAATGCGTGTTAATTGCAGGCAGATAATGGTGGATGTGGTAGCGAAGCAACAATGGAAGCACAGTAATGGCCTTGGATTGGACTTCTGTGAGGAGGGGAGCAGCTCTATTTAAGCTATAAGGTCTGAGGAGGTGTGGTATATGGCCAATATACCACGGCTAAGGGCTGTACTAGGACACAACGCGGAGTGCATGGATACAGCCCTTAGCCGTGGTATATTGGCCATAAACTACAAACCCCTGAGGTGCTTTATTGCTATTATAAACTGGTTACCAACGTAGTGTTTTGTCATACCGTCTCAAATACCATGGTTTTCCGCCAATCAGCATTCAGAGCTCGAACAACCCAGTTTATAATATACGGTATTGATCACAGCATAGGCTAGCCAATCAGTTCATATATTACAGGAAGGCTCCTCATTGATTCCTTTGTAAAACAGAGTTCTGAAATCTGAAGACTTTACGTTAACCGAGACCCATTAAATGCGTCATATTCACTGTTTCCAACATGAACTTCTGTGTGAATCGTCTTTTTAGTGAAATAAAACGTTTGTTACGTTACAGCCTTATTCTAAAATGGATTAATTCAAATATTTTCCTCATCAATCTACACACAATACCCCAGAATGACAAACAGTTATTTAAAAAAAAAAACATTTTTGTTGAATACAAAAACAGAAATGCCTTAGACCCTTTGCTATGAGACTTGAAATTGAGCTCAGGTGCATCCTGTTTCCATTGATCATCCTTGAGATGTTTCTACAACTTGATTGGAGTTCACCTGTGGTAAATTCAATTGATTGGACATGATTTGGAAAGGCACACACCTGTCTATATAAGGTCCCACAGTTGACAGTGCATGTCGGAGCAAAAACCAAGCCATGAGGTCGAAGGAATTCTCCGTAGAGCTTCGAGACAGGATTGTGTCGAGGCACAGATCTGGGGAAAGGTACCAAAACAAATTCTGCAGCATTGAAAGGTCCACAAGAACACATCATTATTAAATGGAAGAAGTTTGGAACCACCAAGACTCTTCCTAGAGCTGGCCGCCCGGCCAACCTGAGCAGTCGGGGGAGAAGGGCCTTGGTCAGGGAGGTGACCAAGAACCCGATGGGGACTCTGACAGAGCTCCAGAGTTCTTCTGGAGATGGGAGAACCTTCCAGAAGGACAACCATCTCTGCAGCACTCCACCAATCAGGTCTTTATGGTAGACTGGCCAGAAGGAAGCCACTCCTCAGTAAAAGGCACATGACTGCCCGCTTGGAGTTTGCCAAAAGGCACCTAAAGGACTCTGACCATGAGAAACAAGATTCTCTGGTTTGATGAAACCAAGATTGAACTCTTTGGCATGATTGCCAAGTGTCACATCTGGAGGAAACCTGGTACCATCCCTACGGGGAAGCATGGTGGTGGCAGCATCATGCTGTGGGGATGTTTTTCAGCGGCAGGGACTGGGAGACTAGTCAGGATCGAGGGAAAGATGAACGGAGCAAAATACAGAGAGATTGATGAAAACCTGCTCAGGACCTCAAACTGGGGCTGTATAGGGTATACAATATATAGGACCAGAGTTAGGCATATGTTTTCATCTGTTTGTGTCCACCCCCCCCTGTACAGGAGGCCATCACAGATGGGCTGGAGATCGCGGTCTCTCCCAGGAGCCTGCACAGTGAGCTGATGTGTCCCATCTGTTTGTCCCCTGTAGGAGGCCATCACAGATGGGCTGGAGATCGCGGTGTCTCCCAGGAGCCTGCACAGTGAGCTGATGTGTCCCATCTGTCTGGACATGCTGAAGAACACCATGACAACCAAGGAATGTCTGCATCGCTTCTGTGCTGACTGCATCATCACCGCCCTCAGATCAGGGTATGTCCCCCTACCCTATAGTAACCTACCCTATAGTAACCTACCCTACCCTACCCTATAGTAACCTACCCTACCCTATAGTAACCTACCCTAATCTACCCTACCCTAACCTACCCTACCCTATAGTAACCTACCCTACCCTATAGTAACCTACCCTAATCTACCCTACCCTACCCTATAGTACCCTACCCTATAGTAACCTACTCTTCCCTTCCCTACCCTATAGTAACCCACCCTACCCAACCCTATAGTAACCTACCCTAAAGTAACCTACCCTACCCTATAGTAACCTACCCTACCCTATAGTAACCTACCCTAATCTACCCTACCCTACCCTATAGTACCCTACCCTATAGTAACCCACCCTACCCAACCCTATAGTAACCTACCCTAAAGTAACCTACCCTACCCTATAGTAACCTACCCTAAAGTAACCTACCCTACCCTAAAGTAACCTACCATACCCTAAAGTAACCTACCCTACCCTAAAGTAACATAACCTACCCTATAGTAACCTACCCTAACCTACCCTACCCTAAAGTAACCTACCCTAAAGTAACCTACCCTACCCTAAAGTAACCTACCCTACCCTAAAGTAACTTACCCTACCGTAATCTACCCTAAAGTAACCTAACCTACCCCTCATCACTACCTCAGATCAGGGTATGTCCCCCTACCCTAAAGTAACCTACCCTAAAGTAACCTACCCTACCCTAAAGTAACCTACCCTACCGTAATCTACCCTACCCTAATCTACCCTAAAGTAACCTAACCTACCCATCATCACCGCCCTCAGATCAGGGTATGTTCCCCTACCCTAAAGTAACCTAACCTACCCTAAAGTAACCTACCCTACCCATCATCACCGCCCTCAGATCAGGGTATGTTCCCCTACCCTACCCTAAAGTAACCTACCCTACCCATCATCACCACCTCAGATCAGGGTATGTCCCCCTTACCTAAAGTAACCTAACCTACCCTAAAGTAACCTACCCTACCCTAAAGTAACCTTACCTACCCTAAAGTAACCTAACCTTACCTACCCTAAAGTAACTAACCTACCCTACCATAAAGTAACCTACCCTAAAGTAACCTAACCTACCCTAAAGTAACCTACCCTAAAGTAACCTCACCTACCCATCATCACTACCTCAGATCAGGGTATGTACCCCTACCCTACCCTAAAGTAACCTAACCTAAAGTAACCTAACCTACCCTAAAGTAACCTAACCTACCCTAAAGTAACCTAACCTACCCTAAAGTAACCTAACCTACCCTAAAGTAACCTACCCTAAAGTAACCTACCCTAAAGTAACCTACCCTAAAGTAACCTACCCTAAAGTAACCTACCCTAAAGTAACCTACCCTAAAAGTAACCTACCCTAAAGTAACCTACCCTAAAGTAACCTACCCTAAAGTAACCTAACCTACCCTAAAGTAACCTAACCTACCCTAAAGTAACCTAACCTACCTTAAAGTAACCTAACCTACCTTAAAGTCACCTAACCTACCTTAAAGTCACCTAACCTACCCTAAAGTAACCTAACCTACCCTAAAGTAACCCAACCTACCCTAAAGTAACCCAACCTACCCTAAAGTAACCCACCCTACCCTAAAGTAACCCTACCTACCCTAAAGTAACCATACCTACCCTAAAGTAACCTTACCTACCCTAAAGTCACCTAACCTACCCTAAAGTCACCTAACCTACCCTAAAGTAACCCAACCTACCCTAAAGTAACCCACCCTACCCTAAAGTAACCCACCCTACCCTAAAGTAACCCACCCTACCCTAAAGTAACCTTACCTACCCTAAAGTAACCTTACCTACCCTAAAGTCACCTAACCTACCCTAAAGTAACCTAACCTACCCTAAAGTAACCTTACCTACCCTAAAGTAACCTTACCTACCCTAAAGTCACCTAACCTACCCTAAAGTCACCTAACCTACCCTAAAGTAACCTAACCTAACCTAAAGTAACCTAACCTACCCTAAAGTAACCTAACCTACCCTAAAGTCACCTACCCTAAAGTCACCTAACCTACCCTAAAGTCACCTAACCTAAAGTCACCTAACCTACCCTAAAGTAACCTAACCTACCCTAAAGTAACCTAACCTACCCTAAAGTAACCTAACCTACCCTAAAGTCACCCACCCTACCCTAAAGTAACCCACCCTACCCTAAAGTAACCCACCCTACCCTAAAGTAACCCACCCTACCCTAAAGTAACCCACCCTACCCTAAAGTAACCCACCCTACCCTAAAGTCACCTTACCTACCCTAAAGTCACCTTACCTACCCTAAAGTCACCTTACCTACCCTAAAGTCACCTAACCTACCCTAAAGTCACCTACCCTACCCTAAAGGCACCTACCCTAAAGTCACCTACCCTAAAGTAACCTAACCTACCCTAAAGTAACCCACCCTACCCTAAAGTAACCCACCCTACCCTAAAGTAACCTTACTTACCCTAAAGTAACCTTACCTACCCTAAAGTCACCTTACCTACCCTAAAGTCACCTTACCTACCCTAAAGTCACCTTACCTACCCTAAAGTCACCTAACCTACCCTAAAGTCACCTACCCTACCCTAAAGGCACCTACCCTAAAGGCACCTACCCTAAAGTCACCTACCCTAAAGTCACCTACCCTAAAGTAACCTAACCTACCCTAAAGTCACCTAACCTACCCTAAAGTCACCTAACCTACCCTAAAGTCACCTAACCTACCCTAAAGTCACCTAACCTACCCTAAAGTCACCTAACCTACCCTAAAGTAACCTACCCTAAAGTCACCTACCCTAAAGTCACCTACCCTAAAGTAACCTACCCTAAAGTCACCTACCCTAAAGTCACCTACCCTAAAGTCACCTAACCTACCCTAAAGTCACCTAACCTACCCTAAAGTCACCTAACCTACCCTAAAGTCACCTAACCTACCCTAAAGTCACCTAACCTACCCAAAAGTAACCTAACCTACCCGAAAGTCACCTACCCTAAAGTCACCTACCCTAAAGTCACCTACCCTAAAGTCACCTACCCTAAAGTCACCTACCCTAAAGTAACCTAACCTACCCTAAAATAACCTAACCTACCCTAAAGTAACCCAACCTACCCTAAAGTAACCTACCCTAAAGTAACCTACCCTAAAGTAATCTACCCTAAAGTAACCTAACCTACCCTAAAGTAACCTACCCTAAAGTAACCTAACCTACCCTAAAGTCACCTAACCTATCCTAAAGTCACCTAACCTACCCTAAAGTAACCTAACCTACCCTAAAGTAACCCAACCTACCCTAAAGTAACCTAACCTACCCTCAAGTAACCTAACCTACCCTAAAGTAACCTACCCTAAAGTAACACAACCTACCCTAAAGTAACCTACCCTAAAGTCACCTACCCTACCCTAAAGTAACCTACCCTAAAGTAACCTACCCTACCCTAAAGTAACCTACCCTAAAGTAACCTACCCTAAAGTAACCTACCCTAAAGTAACCTACCCTACCCTAAAGTAACCTACCCTAAAGTAACCTACCCTACCCTAAAGTAACCTACCCTAAAGTCACCTAACCTACCCTAAAGTAACCCAACCTACCCTAAAGTAACCTACCCTAAAGTAACCTAACCTACCCTAAAGTAACCTACCCATCCTAAAGTAACCTAACCTACCCATCCTAAAGTAACCCTAACCTACCCATCCTAAAGTAACCCTAACCTACCCTAAAGTAACCTTACCTACCCTAAAGTAACCTACCCTACCCTAAAGTAACCTACCCTAAAGTAACCTACCCTACCCTAAAGTAACCTAACCTAAAGTAACCTAACCTACCCATCCTAAAGTAACCTAACCTACCCATCCTAAAGTAACCCTAACCTACCCTAAAGTAACCCTAACCTACCCTAAAGTAACCCTAACCTACCCTAAAGTAACCTTACCTACCCTAAAGTAACCTACCCTACCCTAAAGTAACCTACCCATCCTAAAGTAACCCAACCTACCCTTATGTAACCTACCGTAAAGTAACCTCTCCTAGCCTGACCTAAAGTAACCTACCTACCTCTAACTAGTCTTGTGCTGACTGCATCATCATTGCATTCAGATCAGGGTAAAGGTTCTGATAAAGACTTGTTATGTAGCCTACCCTACCCATGTTCACACGATGCTCCTCAGTTTGACCACTGTTGACACTAATCTATTAGTTTGGTCTCAGACACTGATTACCATGTCTGTGTGTTTTTAATCAAAGTCCTGATTGACTGCAGATAACTTTAGTTTCACAGGACGTCGTCACCACCACAGGGTTAATGTCCTGTGTAACGAGGGAGTCAGGCTCTCATTGTAAATAAGAATGAGTTATTTTATTGACCTGCCTGGTGAAGGACAGCTAAAAAGGACCTAGCTCGGTCTAACTCGGTCTGTTCCCCCTAGCAACAAGGAATGCCCTACGTGCAGGAAGAAGCTGGTGTCTAAGCGGTCCCTGCGGCCGGACCCTAACTTTGACGCCCTCATCAGTAAGATCTACCCCAGCAGAGATGAGTACGAGGCCCACCAGGAGAGGGTTCTGGCCCGCATCTCCAAACACAACAACCAGCAGGCCCTGTCCCACAGCATCGAGGAGGGCCTCAAGATACAGGCCATGAACAGGTACTGTATCCTGACCTTTAACCCCTGTCCCACAGCATCAAGGAGGCCTCAATATACAGACCATGACTGTACTGCTCCTCACTATTTCCCATGTAGGTGTCTCCTCACCAACAAAAACTGACCCTATGGTACAGAATATGTTTCCAGAACAATGGTCTAATTGAATGTTACTTTATCCAATGGAATTGAAATCCTCTCTGCTCTTCCCTCCTCCCACCACTGGGTGTCCCCACCTCCCTTCAGGCTGCAGCGAGGGAAGAAGCACCAGCTGGAGAACGGGAGTGGGGTGGAGGACAACGGTGACTCCTCCCACTGCAGCAACGCCTCCGTCCACTCTAACCAGGTACAAGGAAACCTTCATTCCCGCGTAGGGTTGCAAAATTTTGATAAATTCCCAGGTTTATCAGAAATCCCGGTTGGAAAATTCCCACGGTCAAGAGGGGGGAAAAAGCTGGAAATCCTGAATCCTCCAACCAGGACTTCTTGAGCCTGGGACTTTTGATTAAAGGAGCTGTTTTTTTTCTTCTCACCCCTAATCACGTCTATCAAATACCTAAACGGCAATGAGTAAAGTTGAGCCGTGTCAGCACGTCACTGACATAATGTGTGAGGGTAGGATATATATGTGGCTGTACGAGACCTGTATGACATGGGATGGGTAGCGTGCAATGTAATGTACCATGTTATTATGAGGCTATAAATGCATGCATATAAATATACATTTTGTTGAGTAAAGATCAATACTAGCAGGAACATTAGAGCGGGGACACATTAGACCAGGGACACATTAGAGCAGGAACACATTAGAGCGGGGACACATTAGAGCGGGAGAGCAGGAACACATTAGACCAGGAACACATTAGACCAGGAACACATTAGAGCGGGAACACATTAGAGCGGGAACACATTAGAGCGGGGACACATTAGAGCGGGGACACATTAGAGCAGGAACACATTAGACCGGGAACACTTTAGACCGGGAACACATTAGAGCAGGAACACATTACAGCAGGGACACATTAGAGCAGGAACACATTAGAGCAGGAACACATTAGACCAGGAACACATTACAGCAGGGACACATTAGACCGGGAGAGCAGGAACACATTAGACCAGGAACACATTAGACCGGGAACACATTAGACCGGGAACACATTAGACCGGGAACACATTAGAGCGGGAACACATTAGAGCGGGGACACATTAGACCAGGAACACATTAGAGCAGGAACACATTAGAGCAGGAACACTTTAGACCGGGAACACATTAGAGCAGGAACACATTAGAGCAGGAACACATTACAGCAGGGACACATTAGAGCAGGAACACATTAGAGCAGGAACACATTAGACCAGGAACACATTACAGCAGGGACACATTAGACCAGGAACACATTAGACCAGGAACACATTAGAGCAGGAACACATTAGAGCGGGAACACATTAGACCGGGAACACATTAGACCGGGAACACATTAGAGCGGGGACACATTAGACCGGGAACACATTAGAGCGGGGACACATTAGAGCGGGAACACATTAGAGCGGGGACACATTAGAGCAGGAACACATTAGAGCGGGAACACATTAGAGCGGGAACACATTAGACCGGGAACACATTAGACCGGGAACACATTAGACCGGGAACACATTAGACCGGGAACACATTAGACCGGGAACACATTAGAGCAGGGACACATTAGAGCAGGGACACATTAGAGCAGGGACACATTAGACCAGGAACACATTACAGCAGGGACACATTAGAGCAGGAACACATTAGAGCAGGAACACATTACAGCAGGGACACATTAGAGCAGGGACACATTAGAGCAGGGACACATTAGAGCAGGGACACATTAGAGCAGGGACACATTAGAGCAGGGACACATTAGAGCAGGAACACATTAGAGCAGGGACACATTAGAGCAGGGACACATTAGAGCAGGGACACATTAGAGCAGGGACACATTAGAGCAGGGACACATTAGAGCAGGGACACATTACAGCAGGAACACATTACAGCAGGAACACATTAGAGCAGGGACACATTAGAGCAGGAACATTCTCCCGTCTTCTTGCTGTAACATGTTATCCCCTGGGTTGGACTCAGCGACTCTTTCCCCCAACAAATGTAAAGCAGGAGGCGGGGCCAAGCATCAAGCGTACCAAGACGTCAGATGACTCTGGTCTGGACATGGACAACGCTACAGAGAACGGAGGAGGAGGAGACGTGGCCGTGGACGGAGCCAGCGAGATAGAACTGGTGTTTTGTCCTCATCCTACGCTCATGGACAAGGAGGACACCGTGCAGACCAGGTGGCTTTGTGGGAGGGGTTAACGTGTGGGAGGGAGGGAGGGGTTAACGTGTGGGAGGGAGGGGTTAACGTGTGGGAGGGAGGGGTTAACGTGTGGGAGGGAGGGAGGGGTTAACGTGTGGGAGGGAGGGAGGGGTTAACGTGTGGGAGGGAGGGGTTAACGTGTGGGAGGGAGGGAGGGGTTAACGTGTGGGAGGGAGGGAGGGGTTAACGTGTGGGAGGGAGGGGATAACGTGTGGGAGGGAGGGAGGGGTTAACGTGTGGGAGGGAGGGAGGGGTTAACGTGTGGGAGGGAGGGAGGGGTTAACGTGTGGGAGGGAGGGAGGGGATAACGTGTGGGAGGGAGGGAGGGGTTAACGTGTGGGAGGGAGGGAGGGGTTAACGTGTGGGAGGGAGGGAGGGGTTAACGTGTGGGAGGGAGGGAGGGGATAACGTGTGGGAGGGAGGGAGGGAGGGGATAACGTGTGGGAGGGAGGGAGGGAGGGGATAACGTGTGGGAGGGAGGGAGGGGTTAACGTGTGGGAGGGAGGGAGGGGATAACGTGTGGGAGGGAGGGAGGGAGGGGATAACGTGTGGGAGGGAGGGAGGGGATAACGTGTGGGAGGGAGGGAGGGGATAACGTGTGGGAGGGAGGGAGGGAGGGGTTAACGTGTGGGAGGGAGGGAGGGGTTAACGTGTGGGAGGGAGGGAGGGGTTAACGTGTGGGAGGGAGGGAGGGGTTAACGTGTGGGAGGGAGGGAGGGGTTAACGTGTGGGAGGGAGGGAGGGGATAACGTGTGGGAGGGAGGGAGGGGATAACGTGTGGGAGGGAGGGAGGGGATAACGTGTGGGAGGGAGGGAGGGGATAACGTGTGGGAGGAGGGAGGGGTTAACGTGAGGGAGGGAGGGGTTAACGCTTGTGTGTGTGGGAGGGGATACGTGTGTTGTTATCTAAGTCTCTGGTCCAAGGCCCCTGGCTGAAGACATTAAGTAACGTGTGTGTGTGTGTGTGTGTGTGTGTGTGTGTGTGTGTGTGTGTGTGTGTGTGTGTGTGTGTGTGTGTGTGTGTGTGTGTGTGTGTGTGTGTGTGTGTGTGTGTGTGTGTGTGTGTGTGTGTGTGTGTGTGTGTGGTAGTGTTGAGTTTGTTCCCAGGTACATCAAGACGTCGGGTAACGCCACAGTCGACCACCTGTC
Organism: Salvelinus alpinus; assembly: GCF_045679555.1. Taxonomy (NCBI): domain Eukaryota; kingdom Metazoa; phylum Chordata; class Actinopteri; order Salmoniformes; family Salmonidae; genus Salvelinus; species Salvelinus alpinus. The sequence continues at coordinate 2,073,660 of NC_092108.1, read as the reverse complement.
TAAGTACCTGGCTGTGCGTCTGGCCCTGGAGGAACTGAGGAAGAACGGAGAGGCCAGCCCCGTCAATGTAGACGCTGCCTCCGAGAAACAATACACCATTTATATCCCTACAGCCAACGGCCAGTTCACGGTAATAATACAATATATTACTACAAATACTACTACAATACACCATCTAATAATACAATACTACCGCTATTACTGCTACTTCCACCACTATTACTACCACTATTACTACCACTATTACTATTACTATCACTATTACTACCACTATTACTACCACTATTACTACCACTATTACTACCACTATTACTACCACTAATACTACCACTATTACTATTACTACTACTATTACTACTACTATTACTACCACTATTACTATTACTATCACTATTACTACCACTATTACTACCACTATCACTACCACTATTACTACCACTATTACTACCACTAATACTACCACTATTACTATTACTATCACTATTACTACCACTATTACTACCACTAATACTACCACTATTACTACTACTATTACTACCACTATTACTACCACTATTACTACTATTACTACCACTATTACTACTATTACTACCACTATTACTACCACTAGTATTACTACCACTATTACTACCACTATCACTACCACTATTACTACCACTATTACTACCACTATCACTACCACTATCACTACCACTATCACTACCACTATTACTACCACTATTACTACTACTATTACTACCACTATTACTACCACTATTACTACCACTATTACTACCACTATTATAGTGACTACCACTATTACTACCACTATTACTACCACTATTACTACCACTATCACTATTACTACTACTATCACTACCACTATTACTACCACTATTACTACCACTATTACTACCACTATTACTACTACTATTACTACTACTATCACTACCACTATTACTACCACTATTACTACCACTACCACTATTACTATCACTACCACTATTACTACTACTATCACTACCACTATTACTACCACTATTACTACCACTATTACTATCACTACCACTACCACTATTACTATCACTACCACTATTACTACCACTATTACTACCACTATTACTACCACTATTACTACCACTATTACTACCACTACCACTATTACTATTACTATCACTACCACTATTACTATCACTACCACTATTACTACTACTATCACTACCACTATTACTACCACTATCACTACCACTACTACTACCACTACTACTACCACTATTACTACCACTACCACTATTACTACTACTATCACTACCACTACCACTATCACTACTACTATCACTACCACTATTACTACCACTGTTACTACCACTATCACTACCACTATTACTACCACTATTACTACCACTATTACTACCACTATTACTACCACTACTACTACTATCACTACCACTATTACTACTATTACTATTACTACCACTATTACTACCACTATTACTACCACTATTACTACTATCACTACCACTATTACTACTATTACTATTACTACCACTATTACTACCACTATTACTACCACTATCACTACTACTACCACTATTACTACTATTACTACCACTACCACTATTACTACCACTATTACTACCACTATTACTACCACTACCACTACCACTATTACTACCACTATTACTACTACTATCACTACCACTATTACTACTACTACTATTACTACCACTAGTATTACTACTACTATTACTACCACTATTACTACTACTATTACTACCACTGCCACTTTCACTACCACTATTACTACCGCTATTACTACCACTATTACTACCACTATTACTATTACTACCACTATTACTACCACTATTACTACCACTATCACTATCACTACCACTATTACTACTACTATCACTACCACTATTACTACCACTACTATCGCTACCACTATTACTAGCACTATCACTACCACTATCACTACCACTATCACTACCACTATCACTACCACTATCACTACCACTATTACTACTACTATCACTACCACTATTACTACCACTACTATCACTACCACTACCACTATCACTACCACTATTACTACCACTATTACTACCACTATCACTATTACTACCACTATTACTATCACTATTACTACCACTATTACTACCACTATCACTACCACTATTACTACTACTATCACTACCACTATTACTACCACTACTATCACTACCACTATCACTACCACTATTACTACCACTATTACTACCACTACTACTACCACTATTACTATCACTATTACTATCACTATTACTACCACTATCACTACCACTATTACTACTATCACTATTACTACCACTACCACTATTACTACCACTATTACTATCACTATTACTACCACTATTACTATCACTACCACTATTACTATCACTACCACTATCACTATTACTACCACTATCACTACCACTATTACTACCACTACTACTACTATCACTACCACTATTACTACTATCACTATTACTATTACTACCACTATTACTACCACTATTACTACCACTATCACTACCACTATTACTACCACTATTACTACTACCACTATTACTACTACCACTATCACTATTACTATTACTACCACTATTACTACCACTATCACTATTACTATTACTACCACTATTACTACCACTATCACTGCCACTATTACTACCACTATTACTACCACTATTACTACCACTATTACTACTACTACTATCACTACCACTATTACTACCACTATTACTACCACTATTACTACCACTATCACTATTACTATCACTATTACTACCACTATCACTATTACTACCACTATTACTACCACTACCACTATTACCACTACTACCAATATTACTACCACTATTACTACTACTACCACTACTACTACCACTATTACTACCACTACCACTACCACTATTACTACCACTATCACTACCACTATCACTACCACTATTACTACCACTGTTACTACCACTATTACTACCACTATCACTACTACTACCACTATTACTACTACTACCACTATTACTACCACTATTACTACTACTATCACTACCACTATTACTACCACTATTACTACCACTACTACTACTATCACTTCCACTATTACTACTATTACTATTACTACCACTACTACTACCACTATTACTACCACTACCACTATTACTACCACTATTATTACTACTACTATTACTACCACTATCACTACCACTATTACTACCACTATCACTACCACTATTACTACCACTATTACTACCACTGCCACTTTCACTACCACTATTACTACCGCTATTACTACCGCTATTACTACCACTATTACTACCACTATTACTACCACTATTACTATCACTATCACTACCACTATTACTACTACTATTACTACCACTACTATCGCTACCACTATTACTACCACTATCACTACCACTATCACTACCACTATCACTACCACTATTACTACTACTATCACTACCACTATTACTACCACTACTATCACTACCACTATTACTACCACTATCACTACCACTATCACTACCACTATTACTACCACTATTACTACCACTATCACTATTACTACCACTATTACTATCACTATTACTACCACTATTACTATCACTACCACTATTACTACTACTATCACTACCACTATTACTACCACTACTATCACTACCACTATTACTACCACTATCACTACCACTATCACTACCACTATCACTACCACTATTACTACCACTATTACTACCACTATTACTACCACTATCACTACTACTACCACTATTACTACTATTAGTATTACTACCACTACCACTATTACTATCACTATTACTATCGCTATTACTACCACTATTACTACCACTATTACTACCACTACCACTATTACTACCACTACCACTATTACTACCACTATTACTATCACTACCACTATTACTACTACTACCACTATTACTACCACTACCACTATTACTACCACTATTACTACCACTATTACTATCGCTATTACTACCACTATTACTACCACTACTACTACTATCACTACCACTATTACTACTATCACTATTACTACCACTACCACTATTACTTCCACTATTACTATCACTATTACTACCACTATTACTATTACTACCACTATTACTACTACCACTATCACTATCACTATTACTACTACCACTAGCACTATTACTACCACTATTACTACCACTACCACTATCACTATTACTACCACTGCCACTATTACTACCACTATTACTACCACTATTACTACTACTACTATCACTACCACTATTACTACCACTATTACTACCACTACTATCACTACCACTATTACTATCACTATTACTATCACTATTACTACCACTATTACTACCACTATCACTATTACTACCACTATTACTACCACTACCACTATTACTACCACTACCGCTATTACTACCACTGTTACTACCACTGTTACTACCACTATTACTATCACTGTTACTACCACTACCACTGTTACTACCACTACCACTGTTACTACCACTACCACTGTTACTACCACTACCACTATTACTACCACTATTACTACCACTACCACTGTTACTACCACTGTTACTACCACTGTTACTACCACTATTACTACTACTGTTACTACCACTATTACTACCACTATTACTACCACTACCACTATTACTATCACTACCACTGTTACTACCACTATTACTACCACTATCACTACCACTATTACTACCACTGTTACTACCACTATTACTATCACTACCACTGTTACTACCACTATCACTACCACTATTACTACCACTATTACTACCACTATTACTACCACTACCACTACTACTACCACTATTACTACCACTATTACTACCACTACCACTATTACTATCACTACCACTGTTACTACCACTATTACTACCACTATCACTACCACTATTACTACCACTGTTACTACCACTATTACTACCACTGTTACTACCACTATTACTACCACTATTACTACCACTATTACTACCACTACCACTATTACTACCACTATTACTACCACTACCACTGTTACTACCACTATCACTACCACTGTTACTACCACTGTTACTACCACTGTTACTACCACTGTTACTACCACTGTTACTACCACTGTTACTACCACTGTCACTACCACTATCACTATTACTACCACTATTTCTACCACTGTTACCACTATTATTACTACCACTATTACTACTTCCACTACCACTATCACTACCACTACCACTATTACTACTACTACCACTACTACTACCACTATTACTACTACCACTATCACTACCACTATTACTACCACTATTACTACCACTATTACTACCACTATTACTACCACTATTACTACCACTATTACTACCACTATTACTACCACTATTACTACTACCACTATCACTACCACTATTACTACCACTATTACTACCACTATCACTACCACTACTACTACCACTACCACTATTACTACCACTATTACTACCACTATTACTACTACCACTATCACTACCACTATTACTACCACTATTACTACCACTATTACTACTACCACTATCACTACTATTACTACCACTACCACTATTACTACCACTATTACTACCACTATTACTACCACTATTACTACCACTGTTACTACCACTGTTACTACCACTGTTACTACCACTATTACTACCACTATCACTATTACTACCACTATTACTACCACTACCACTATTACTACCACTACCACTATTACTACCACTATCACTATTACTATCACTATCACTACTATTACTACCACTACCACTATTACTACCACTATTACTACCACTATTACTACCACTGTTACTACCACTATTACTACCACTGTTACTACCACTATTACTACCACTGTTACTACCACTATTACTACCACTATCACTATTACTACCACTATTACTACCACTATTACTACCACTACCACTATTACTACCACTACCACTGTTACTACCACTATCACTACCACTGTTACTACCACTATCACTACCACTGTTACTACCACTATTACTACCACTATTACTACCACTGTTACTACCACTATTACTACCACTGTTACTACCACTGTTACTACCACTATTACTACCACTATTACTACCACTATCACTATTACTACCACTATTACTACCACTATTTCTACCACTGTTACCACTATTATTACTACCACTATTACTACTTCCACTACTACTACTACCACTACTACTACCACTACCACTATTACTACCACTATTACTACTACTACCACTACCACTATTACTACCACTATCACTACCGCTATTACTACCACTATTACTACTGTTTCTACCACTATTACCACTATCACTACCACTATTATTACTACCACTACCACTACTACCACTATTACTACCACTATCACTACTACTATTACTATCACTACTACTACTACTATCACTATTACTACCACTATCACTACCACTATTATTACTATCACTATTACTATCACTATCACTACCACTATTACTACCACTATCACTACCACTATTTCTACCACTATTACCACTATTTCTACCACTATTACCACTATCACTACCACTATTATTACTACCACTATTATTACCACTATCACTACCACTATTATTACTACCACTATTACTACCACTATTACTACCACTATTACTACCACTATTACTACTACTATTACTACCACTATTACTACTACTATTACTACCACTATTACTACTACTATTACTACCACTATTACTACTACTACTACCACTATTACTACTACTACTATTACTACTACTATTACTACCACTATTACTACCACTATTACTACTACTATTACTACCACTATTACTACTACTATTACTACCACTATTACTACTACTATTACTACCACTATTACTACCACAATTACTACTACTATTACTACCACTATTACTACTACTACTATTACTACCACTATTACTACCACTAGTATTACTACTACTATTACTACTACTATTACTACCACTATTACTACCACTATTACTACCACTATTACTACCACTATTGCTACCACTATTACTACCACTATTACTACCACTACCACTATTACTACCACTACCACTGTTACTACCACTATCACTACCACTGTTACTACCACTATCACTACCACTGTTACTACCACTATTACTACCACTATTACTACCACTGTTACTACCACTATTACTACCACTGTTACTACCACTGTTACTACCACTGTTACTACCACTATTACTACCACTATCACTATTACTACCACTATTACTACCACTATTTCTACCACTGTTACCACTATTATTACTACCACTATTACTACTTCCACTACTACTACTACCACTACTACTACCACTACCACTATTACTACCACTATTACTACCACTATTACTACTACTACCACTACCACTATTACTACCACTATCACTACCGCTATTACTACCACTATTACTACTGTTTCTACCACTATTACCACTATCACTACCACTATTATTACTACCACTACCACTACTACCACTATTACTACCACTATCACTACTACTATTACTATCACTACTACTACTACTATCACTATTACTACCACTATCACTACCACTATTATTACTATCACTATTACTATCACTATCACTACCACTATTACTACCACTATCACTACCACTATTTCTACCACTATTACCACTATTTCTACCACTATTACCACTATCACTACCACTATTATTACTACCACTATTATTACCACTATCACTACCACTATTATTACTACCACTATTACTACCACTATTACTACCACTATTACTACCACTATTACTACTACTATTACTACCACTATTACTACTACTATTACTACCACTATTACTACTACTATTACTACCACTATTACTACTACTACTACCACTATTACTACTACTACTATTACTACTACTATTACTACCACTATTACTACCACTATTACTACCACTATTACTACTACTATTACTACCACTATTACTACTACTATTACTACCACTATTACTACCACAATTACTACTACTATTACTACTACTATTACTACCACTATTACTACTACTACTATTACTACCACTATTACTACCACTAGTATTACTACTACTATTACTACCACTATTACTACCACTATTACTACCACTATTACTACCACTATTACTACCACTATTACTACCACTAGTATTACTACTACTATTACTACCACTGTTACTACCACTGTTACTACCACTATTACTACCACTATTACTACCACTATCACTACTACTATTACTACTACCACTATCACTACTACTATTACTACTACTATTACTACTACCACTATCACTACTACTATTACTACTACTATTACTACTACCACTATCACTACTACTACTATTACTACTACCACTATCACTACTACTATTACTACTACTACTATTACTACTACTACTATTACTACCACTAGTATTACTACTACTATTACTACCACTATTACTACTACTATTACTACCACTATTACTACCACTATTACTACTACTACTATTACTACTACCACTATTACTACTACTACTATTACTACCACCACTATTACTACTACTATTACTACCACTATCACTACCACTATTACTACTACTACTACCACTACCACTATTACTACCACTATTACTACCACTATTACTACCACTAGTATTACTACCACTAGTATTACTACCACTATTACTACCACTATTACTACCACTATTACTACCACTATTACTACCACTATTACTACCACTATTACTACTACTACCACTATTGCTACCACTATTACTACCACTATTACTACCACTATTACTACCACTATTACTACTACTACCACTATTACTACCACTATTACTACCACTATTACTACTACTACCACTGTTACTACCACTATTACTACCACTATTACTACCACTATTACTACCACTATTACTACCACTAATACTACCACTATTACTACCACTACCACTATTACTACCTACTACTATTACTACTACTACCACTATTACTACCACTATTACTACCACTATTACTATTACTATCACTATTACTACCACTATTACTACTATGAGACTTAGTGCATTCATCTTAACGTAGATGGGTTGGACAACCACGTCAGAGTAAGTAGCAAAAGGTCAAGTATGTCAATCAGTATTTCCTGGTGACCTTTACCCTAGTGTTATCTCATGTCACTCTTGTCACTGAGGAGACCTTGTCTATCTGTAACTTGTGAACTGTGGGAAAAATGTCCTCCTGAGGACGATGAACATCAACCAATCATCTGTCCTCTAGGTGCTGAACGGGTCTTTCTCTCTGGAGCTTGTCAGTGAGAAGTACTGGAAGGTGAACAAGCCCATGGAGCTGCACTTCGCCCCCACCAAGGAGCACAAGTAGACCAGCTGGAGTACACCTGGGGGGTAGACCGCCTGGAGGACACCTGGGGGGTAGACCGCCTGGAGTACACCTAGGGCACCCTATTTCCTATGTAGGGCTCTGGCCAAAAGTAGTGCACTATATAGGTAATAGGGTGCCCTTTAGGACACAGCCCTGGATGAGACCTGCCTGGAGGACGAGGTGTCTAATGGACTCTCTCTACATCTCTCTCTCTACATCTCTCTCTCTCTCTCTACATCTCTCTCTACATCTCTCTCTCTACATCTCTCTACATCTCTCTCTCTACATCTCTCTCTCTACATCTCTCTCTACATCTCTCTCTCTACATCTCTCTCTGTCTGGTGTGAATTTGTTGGTAACAAGTTAGTATAGGGGGTATGTATAAATGTATCTGATCACTAGCCAGGCAGAACCTCATCGTAAGCATTACTCGAGACGTCACTGCCATTCCAGGGTGGCGTTCAGGAGGGCACTGAACGCTGCTGCTAGAAATGCCATAGATTTGTCATGATTTCTTACTCTACATGTCAGATAAGCATGTATGTTCTCTCTCTATCTACATCGCTCTCTCCAGGGCTGTCTACCTGCTACCTGCTCTCTGTGTTTAGGTCCTAATACTGAGGTGGTAGTTATAGGGCCTTCTACCAGCTCTCTGTGTTTAGGTCCTAATACTGAGGTGGTAGTTATAGGGCCTTCTACCTGCTCTCTGTGTTTAGGTCCTAATACTGAGGTGGTAGTTCCAGGGCCTTCTACCAGCTCTCTGTGTTTAGGTCCTAATACTGAGGTGGTAGTTATAGGGCCTTCTACCAGCTCTCTGTGTTTAGGTCCTAATACTGAGGTGGTAGTTATAGGGCCTTCTACCTGCTCTCTGTGTTTAGGTCCTAATACTGAGGTGGTAGTTATAGGGCCTTCTACCTGCTCTCTGTGTTTAGGTCCTAATACTGAGGTGGTAGTTATAGGGCCTTCTACCAGCTCTCTGTGTTTAGGTCCTAATACTGAGGTGGTAGTTATAGGGCCTTCTACCTGCTCTCTGTGTTTAGGTCCTAATACTGAGGTGGTAGTTATAGGGCCTTCTACCTGCTCTCTGTGTTTAGGTCCTAATACTGAGGTGGTAGTTATAGGGCCTTCTATCTGCTCTCTGTGTTTAGGTCCTAATACTGAGGTGGTAGTTATAGGGCCTTCTACCTGCTCTCTGTGTTTAGGTCCTAATACTGAGGTGGTAGTTATAGGGCCTTCTACCTGCTCTCTGTGTTTAGGTCCTAATACTGAGGTGGTAGTTATAGGGCCTTCTACCTGCTCTCTGTGTTTAGGTCCTAATACTGAGGTGGTAGTTATAGGGCCTTCTACCTGCTCTCTGTGTTTAGGTCCTAATACTGAGGTGGTAGTTATAGGGCCTTCTACCAGCTCTCTGTGTTTAGGTCCTAATACTGAGGTGGTAGTTATAGGGCCTTCTACCTGCTCTCTGTGTTTAGGTCCTAATACTGAGGTGGTAGTTATAGGGCCTTCTACCTGCTCTCTGTGTTTAGGTCCTAATACTGAGGTGGTAGTTATAGGGCCTTCTACCAGCTCTCTGTGTTTAGGTCCTAATACTGAGGTGGTAGTTATAGGGCCTTCTACCAGCTCTCTGTGTTTAGGTCCTAATACTGAGGTGGTAGTTATAGGGCCTTCTACCTGCTCTCTGTGTTTAGGTCCTAATACTGAGGTGGTAGTTCCAGGGCCTTCTACCTGCTCTCTGTGTTTAGGTCCTAATACTGAGGTGGTAGTTATAGGGCCTTCTACCTGCTCTCTGTGTTTAGGTCCTAATACTGAGGTGGTAGTTATAGGGCCTTCTACCTGCTCTCTGTGTTTAGGTCCTAATACTGAGGTGGTAGTTATAGGGCCTTCTACCAGCTCTCTGTGTTTAGGTCCTAATACTGAGGTGGTAGTTATAGGGCCTTCTACCTGCTCTCTGTGTTTAGGTCCTAATACTGAGGTGGTAGTTATAGGGCCTTCTACCTGCTCTCTGTGTTTAGGTCCTAATACTGAGGTGGTAGTTATAGGGCCTTCTACCAGCTCTCTGTGTTTAGGTCCTAATACTGAGGTGGTAGTTATAGGGCCTTCTACCTGCTCTCTGTGTTTAGGTCCTAATACTGAGGTGGTAGTTATAGGGCCTTCTACCTGCTCTCTGTGTTTAGGTCCTAATACTGAGGTGGTAGTTATAGGGCCTTCTACCAGCTCTCTGTGTTTAGGTCCTAATACTGAGGTGGTAGTTATAGGGCCTTCTACCAGCTCTCTGTGTTTAGGTCCTAATACTGAGGTGGTAGTTATAGGGCCTTCTACCAGCTCTCTGTGTTTAGGTCCTAATACTGAGGTGGTAGTTATAGGGCCTTCTACCTGCTCTCTGTGTTTAGGTCCTAATACTGAGGTGGTAGTTATAGGGCCTTCTACCAGCTCTCTGTGTTTAGGTCCTAATACTGAGGTGGTAGTTATAGGGCCTTCTACCAGCTCTCTGTGTTTAGGTCCTAATACTGAGGTGGTAGTTCCAGGGCCTTCTACCAGCTCTCTGTGTTTAGGTCCTAATACTGAGGTGGTAGTTCCAGGGCCTTCTACCTGCTCTCTGTGTTTAGGTCCTAATACTGAGGTGGTAGTTATAGGGCCTTCTACCTGCTCTCTGTGTTTAGGTCCTAATACTGAGGTGGTAGTTCCAGGGCCTTCTACCTGCTCTCTGTGTTTAGGTCCTAATACTGAGGTGGTAGTTATAGGGCCTTCTACCTGCTCTCTGTGTTTAGGTCCTAATACTGAGGTGGTAGTTATAGGGCCTTCTACCTGCTCTCTGTGTTTAGGTCCTAATACTGAGGTGGTAGTTATAGGGCCTTCTACCTGCTCTCTGTGTTTAGGTCCTAATACTGAGGTGGTAGTTATAGGGCCTTCTACCTGCTCTCTGTGTTTAGGTCCTAATACTGAGGTGGTAGTTATAGGGCCTTCTACCAGCTCTCTGTGTTTAGGTCCTAATACTGAGGTGGTAGTTATAGGGCCTTCTACCTGCTCTCTGTGTTTAGGTCCTAATACTGAGGTGGTAGTTATAGGGCCTTCTACCAGCTCTCTGTGTTTAGGTCCTAATACTGAGGTGGTAGTTATAGGGCCTTCTACCTGCTCTCTGTGTTTAGGTCCTAATACTGAGGTGGTAGTTCCAGGGCCTTCTACCTGCTCTCTGTGTTTAGGTCCTAATACTGAGGTGGTAGTTCCAGGGCCTTCTACCTGCTCTCTGTGTTTAGGTCCTAATACTGAGGTGGTAGTTATAGGGCCTTCTACCTGCTCTCTGTGTTTAGGTCCTAATACTGAGGTGGTAGTTCCAGGGCCTTCTACCAGCTCTGGATAACCGTGGCTGCTTCAGGATGTTGTATGGTGTTTTTGTATCTGGGGGACGGTGGGTTGGGGACGAGGAGGATTTTTGAGATATATGTCCAGTGTTTCCGTACAGAGAACTAATGTTTTTGTTATGTTTAAAAAAAAAAAAATCTTTATGGACTGATACCATCGTTTGAAATGTCCAGCAGAGAAGTCATGAAGCTGTTTTCTATAAACCCACGATCCTGTTGTATTTGTTGACATAGTGTGACTCAAAGGGCACCCTATTCCCTATGTAGTGCACTACTTTTGACCAGGGCCCATAGGTCTTCCTATTCCCTATGTAGTGCACTACTTTTGACCAGGGCCCATAGGTCTTCCTATTCCCTATGTAGTGCACTACTTTTGACCAGGGCCCATAGGTCTTCCTATTCCCTATGTAGTGCACTACTTTTGACCAGGGCCCATAGGTCTTCCTATTCCCTATGTAGTGCACTACTTTTGACCAGGGCCCATAGGTCTTCCTATTCCCTATGTAGTGCACTACTTTTGATCAGGGCCCATAGGTCTTCCTATTCCCTATGTAGTGCACTACTTTTGACCAGGGCCCATAGGTAATAGAGTGCACTTTAGGACAGAACCATAGTGATGTCACTTCACCTGACTGATCTGGGAGCCGTGACAACGTATCATTGGTAAATCATCACAGTGGACTAAGGGCCTACTGTTCATCTCCTGTTCCCTTTGACCAAAATGGCAAACTAGGACTTTGGTATACATAGTAATTAGGGTGCTCCAATGACAAACAAACATCTGATATGACACGAGGTCATTCTGTTAGTAACCTGAAGAGACAGACTTCATCTCATTGTTATCCTTCTCTAGTCTGCTTTCATTCTGTTATCCTAGAAACGTTTGATATTAACAGCGGGGTTTGGGCTCGATTCCTCTTCAGTCACATCAGGAAGTGGAATATTCTCTAAACCTTCCATCTGCCTGAGGTGGATGAATCTCTCTCTGACTTCTTCAAGGATCCGGTGGTTTTTTGAAAACCAATGAGCATGTTTCTATTCCTGAATTGAGTTTCAATCCACCTCCTCCTGAATTGACTGAGGCTAAAATTGACCCCACCCTGCTTCACTGAAACATTTTAATTAGCTCAGCGGGCTAACAGTCCCGTTAAATTCAACTGGGCTGGTTATTATTTCTGTATATTGTCCAGGATCTTTGTTCATGCCAACATCTCAACCACATTTTGGGAGAATAATTGAATGAATCGTGCATTAACAGGTCAGACTTCATCAGCTGTATGGAATTAATGTCTGTACATGAACTGACCAGCTCCATTCATCACCTTCAAGCTTAGTGTGAGATAGTTGAGGGACCCAAATCGGGTTATCCCCCCCCCCCCCAAAAAAAAAATAATATTTCAGAACGACGATACCGTGGATGAAAAATGTTCATATATACATTTTAGAAGCATGTTTAGTTTCACAGTTTGACAACATCCTTTGTATAAATATCAGTTATTGTTGTTGAAACTGTAAATGGAAATATCTGTTTGGAAAATAAACAAAACAATGTGTGTTCAACATGGAACCCAAGTCCCATGATATCTCAATGGTGAAGTTTCCTCTAGGTACAGATTCATGACAGCTCAATCCTCCAGGGGGAAGTTTCCCCTAGGTACAGATTCATGACAGCTCAATGCTCCAGGGGGAAGTTTCCTCTAGGTACAGATTCATGACAGCTCAATGCTCCAGGGGGAAGTTTCCTCTAGGTACAGATTCATGACAGCTCAATGCTCCAGGGGGAAGTTTCCTCTAGGTACAGATTCATGACAGCTCCAGGGGGAAGTTTCCTCTAGGTACAGATTCATGACAGCTCAATGCTCCAGGGGGAAGTTTCCTCTAGGTACAGATTCATGACAGCTCAATGCTCCAGGGGGAAGTTTCCTCTAGGTACAGAATCATGACAGCTCAATGCTCCAGGGGGAAGTTTCCTCTAGGTACAGATTCATGACAGCTCAATGCTCCAGGGGGAAGTTTCCTCTAGGTACAGATTCATGACAGCTCAATGCTCCAGGGGGAAGTTTCCCCTAGGTACAGATTCATGACAGCTCAATGCTCCAGGGGGAAGTTTCCCCTAGGTACAGAATCATGACAGCTCAATGCTCCAGGGGGAAGTTTCCTCTAGGTACAGATTCATGACAGCTCAATGCTCCAGGGGGAAGTTTCCCCTAGGTACAGATTCATGACAGCTCAATGCTCCAGGGGGAAGTTTCCCCTAGGTACAGATTCATGACAGCTCAATGCTCCAGGGGGAAGTTTCCCCTAGGTACAGAATCATGACAGCTCAATGCTCCAGGGGGAAGTTTCCTCTAGGTACAGATTCATGACAGCTCAATGCTCCAGGGGGAAGTTTCCCCTAGGTACAGATTCATGACAGCTCAATGCTCCAGGGGGAAGTTTCCCCTAGGTACAGATTCATGACAGCTCAATGCTCCAGGGGGAAGTTTCCTCTAGGTACAGATTCATGACAGCTCAATGCTCCAGGGGGAAGTTTCCTCTAGGTACAGATTCATGACAGCTCAATGCTCCAGGGGGAAGTTTCCTCTAGGTACATATTCATGACAGCTCAATGCTCCAGGGGGAAGTTTCCTCTAGGTACAGATTCATGACAGCTCAATGCTCCAGGGGGAAGTTTCCCCTAGGTACAGAATCATGACAGCTCAATGCTCCAGGGGGAAGTTTCCTCTAGGTACAGATTCATGACAGCTCAATGCTCCAGGGGGAAGTTTCCTCTAGGTACAGATTCATGACAGCTCAATGCTCCAGGGGGAAGTTTCCCCTAGGTACAGATTCATGACTGCTCCAGGGGGAAGTTTCCTCTAGGTACAGATTCATGACAGCTCAATGCTCCAGGGGGAAGTTTCCTCTAGGTACAGATTCATGACAGCTCAATGCTCCAGGGGGAAGTTTCCCCTAGGTACAGATTCATGACAGCTCCAGGGGGAAGTTTCCTCTAGGTACAGATTCATGACAGCTCAATGCTCCAGGGGGAAGTTTCCTCTAGGTACAGATTCATGACAGCTCAATGCTCCAGGGGGAAGTTTCCTCTAGGTACAGATTCATGACAGCTCAATGCTCCAGGGGAAGTTTCCTCTAGGTACAGATTCATGACAGCTCAATGCTCCAGGGGGAAGTTTCCCCTAGGTACAGATTCATGACAGCTCAATGCTCCAGGGGGAAGTTTCCCCTAGGTACAGAATCATGACAGCTCAATGCTCCAGGGGGAAGTTTCCCCTAGGTACAGATTCATGACAGCTCAATGCTCCAGGGGGAAGTTTCCCCTAGGTACAGATTCATGACAGCTCAATGCTCCAGGGGGAAGTTTCCCCTAGGTACAGAATCATGACAGCTCAATGCTCCAGGGCGAAGTTTCCCCTAGGTACAGATTCATGACAGCTCCAGGGGGAAGTTTCCTCTAGGTACAGATTCATGACAGCTCCAGGGGGAAGTTTCCCCTAGGTACAGATTCATGACAGCCCAATGCTCCAGGGGGAAGTTTCCTCTAGGTACAGATTCATGACAGCTCAATGCTCCAGGGGGAAGTTTCCTCTAGGTACAGATTCATGACAGCTCAATGCTCCAGGGGGAAGTTTCCCCTAGGTACAGAATCATGACAGCTCAATGCTCCAGGGGGAAGTTTCCTCTAGGTACAGATTCATGACAGCTCAATGCTCCAGGGGGAAGTTTCCTCTAGGTACAGATTCATGACAGCTCAATGCTCCAGGGGGAAGTTTCCCCTAGGTACAGATTCATGACAGCTCCAGGGGGAAGTTTCCTCTAGGTACAGATTCATGACAGCTCAATGCTCCAGGGGGAAGTTTCCTCTAGGTACAGATTCATGACAGCTCAATGCTCCAGGGGGAAGTTTCCCCTAGGTACAGATTCATGACAGCTCCAGGGGGAAGTTTCCTCTAGGTACAGATTCATGACAGCTCCAGGGGGAAGTTTCCTCTCGGTACAGATTCATGACAGCTCAATGCTCCAGGGGGAAGTTTCCTCTAGGTACAGATTCATGACAGCTCAATGCTCCAGGGGGAAGTTTCCTCTAGGTACAGAATCATGACAGCTCAATGCTCCAGGGGGAAGTTTCCTCTAGGTACAGATTCATGACAGCTCAATGCTCCAGGGGGAAGTTTCCCCTAGGTACAGATTCATGACAGCTCAATGCTCCAGGGGGAAGTTTCCTCTAGGTACAGATTCATGACAGCTCCAGGGGGAAGTTTCCTCTAGGTACAGATTCATGACAGCTCAATGCTCCAGGGGGAAGTTTCCTCTAGGTACAGATTCATGACAGCTCAATGCTCCAGGGGGAAGTTTCCTCTAGGTACAGAATCATGACAGCTCAATGCTCCAGGGGGAAGTTTCCTCTAGGTACAGATTCATGACAGCTCAATGCTCCAGGGGGAAGTTTCCTCTAGGTACAGATTCATGACAGCTCAATGCTCCAGGGGGAAGTTTCCCCTAGGTACAGATTCATGACAGCTCAATGCTCCAGGGGGAAGTTTCCCCTAGGTACAGAATCATGACAGCTCAATGCTCCAGGGGGAAGTTTCCTCTAGGTACAGATTCATGACAGCTCAATGCTCCAGGGGGAAGTTTCCCCTAGGTACAGATTCATGACAGCTCAATGCTCCAGGGGGAAGTTTCCCCTAGGTACAGATTCATGACAGCTCAATGCTCCAGGGGGAAGTTTCCCCTAGGTACAGAATCATGACAGCTCAATGCTCCAGGGGGAAGTTTCCTCTAGGTACAGATTCATGACAGCTCAATGCTCCAGGGGGAAGTTTCCCCTAGGTACAGATTCATGACAGCTCAATGCTCCAGGGGGAAGTTTCCCCTAGGTACAGATTCATGACAGCTCAATGCTCCAGGGGGAAGTTTCCCCTAGGTACAGATTCATGACAGCTCCAGGGGGAAGTTTCCTCTAGGTACAGATTCATGACAGCTCCAGGGGGAAGTTTCCTCTAGGTACAGATTCATGACAGCTCAATGCTCCAGGGGGAAGTTTCCTCTAGGTACAGATTCATGACAGCTCAATGCTCCAGGGGGAAGTTTCCTCTAGGTACAGAATCATGACAGCTCAATGCTCCAGGGGGAAGTTTCCTCTAGGTACAGATTCATGACAGCTCAATGCTCCAGGGGGAAGTTTCCTCTAGGTACAGATTCATGACAGCTCAATGCTCCAGGGGGAAGTTTCCCCTAGGTACAGATTCATGACAGCTCAATGCTCCAGGGGGAAGTTTCCCCTAGGTACAGAATCATGACAGCTCAATGCTCCAGGGGGAAGTTTCCTCTAGGTACAGATTCATGACAGCTCAATGCTCCAGGGGGAAGTTTCCCCTAGGTACAGATTCATGACAGCTCAATGCTCCAGGGGGAAGTTTCCCCTAGGTACAGATTCATGACAGCTCAATGCTCCAGGGGGAAGTTTCCCCTAGGTACAGAATCATGACAGCTCAATGCTCCAGGGGGAAGTTTCCTCTAGGTACAGATTCATGACAGCTCAATGCTCCAGGGGGAAGTTTCCCCTAGGTACAGATTCATGACAGCTCAATGCTCCAGGGGGAAGTTTCCCCTAGGTACAGATTCATGACAGCTCAATGCTCCAGGGGGAAGTTTCCCCTAGGTACAGATTCATGACAGCTCAATGCTCCAGGGGGAAGTTTCCTCTAGGTACAGATTCATGACAGCTCAATGCTCCAGGGGGAAGTTTCCTCTAGGTACAGATTCATGACAGCTCAATGCTCCAGGGGGAAGTTTCCTCTAGGTACATATTCATGACAGCTCAATGCTCCAGTGGGAAGTTTCCTCTAGGTACAGAATCATGACAGCTCAATGCTCCAGGGGGAAGTTTCCTCTAGGTACAGATTCATGACAGCTCAATGCTCCAGGGGGAAGTTTCCCCTAGGTACAGAATCATGACAGCTCAATGCTCCAGGGGGAAGTTTCCTCTAGGTACAGATTCATGACAGCTCAATGCTCCAGGGGGAAGTTTCCTCTAGGTACAGATTCATGACAGCTCAATGCTCCAGGGGGAAGTTTCCCCTAGGTACAGATTCATGACTGCTCCAGGGGGAAGTTTCCTCTAGGTACAGATTCATGACAGCTCAATGCTCCAGGGGGAAGTTTCCTCTAGGTACAGATTCATGACAGCTCAATGCTCCAGGGGGAAGTTTCCCCTAGGTACAGATTCATGACAGCTCCAGGGGGAAGTTTCCTCTAGGTACAGATTCATGACAGCTCAATGCTCCAGGGGGAAGTTTCCTCTAGGTACAGATTCATGACAGCTCAATGCTCCAGGGGGAAGTTTCCTCTAGGTACAGATTCATGACAGCTCAATGCTCCAGGGGAAGTTTCCTCTAGGTACAGATTCATGACAGCTCAATGCTCCAGGGGGAAGTTTCCCCTAGGTACAGATTCATGACAGCTCAATGCTCCAGGGGGAAGTTTCCCCTAGGTACAGAATCATGACAGCTCAATGCTCCAGTGGGAAGTTTCCTCTAGGTACAGATTCATGACAGCTCAATGCTCCAGGGGGAAGTTTCCCCTAGGTACAGATTCATGACAGCTCAATGCTCCAGGGGGAAGTTTCCCCTAGGTACAGATTCATGACAGCTCAATGCTCCAGGGGGAAGTTTCCCCTAGGTACAGAATCATGACAGCTCAATGCTCCAGGGGGAAGTTTCCCCTAGGTACAGATTCATGACAGCTCCAGGGGGAAGTTTCCTCTAGGTACAGATTCATGACAGCTCCAGGGGGAAGTTTCCCCTAGGTACAGATTCATGACAGCCCAATGCTCCAGGGGGAAGTTTCCTCTAGGTACAGATTCATGACAGCTCAATGCTCCAGGGGGAAGTTTCCTCTAGGTACAGATTCATGACAGCTCAATGCTCCAGGGGGAAGTTTCCTCTAGGTACAGAATCATGACAGCTCAATGCTCCAGGGGGAAGTTTCCTCTAGGTACAGATTCATGACAGCTCAATGCTCCAGGGGGAAGTTTCCTCTAGGTACAGATTCATGACAGCTCAATGCTCCAGGGGGAAGTTTCCCCTAGGTACAGATTCATGACAGCTCAATGCTCCAGGGGGAAGTTTCCCCTAGGTACAGAATCATGACAGCTCAATGCTCCAGGGGGAAGTTTCCTCTAGGTACAGATTCATGACAGCTCAATGCTCCAGGGGGATGTTTCCCCTAGGTACAGATTCATGACAGCTCAATGCTCCCGGGGGAAGTTTCCCCTAGGTACAGATTCATGACAGCTCAATGCTCCAGGGGGAAGTTTCCCCTAGGTACAGAATCATGACAGCTCAATGCTCCAGGGGGAAGTTTCCTCTAGGTACAGATTCATGACAGCTCAATGCTCCAGGGGGAAGTTTCCCCTAGGTACAGATTCATGACAGCTCAATGCTCCAGGGGGAAGTTTCCCCTAGGTACAGATTGATGACAGCTCAATGCTCCAGGGGGAAGTTTCCCCTAGGTACAGATTCATGACAGCTCAATGCTCCAGGGGGAAGTTTCCTCTATGTACAGATTCATGACAGCTCAATGCTCCAGGGGGAAGTTTCCTCTAGGTACAGATTCATGACAGCTCAATGCTCAAGGGGGAAGTTTCCTCTAGGTACAGATTCATGACAGCTCAATGCTCCAGTGGGAAGTTTCCTCTAGGTACAGAATCATGACAGCTCAATGCTCCAGGGGGAAGTTTCCTCTAGGTACAGATTCATGACAGCTCAATGCTCCAGGGGGAAGTTTCCCCTAGGTACAGAATCATGACAGCTCAATGCTCCAGGGGGAAGTTTCCTCTCGGTACAGATTCATGACAGCTCAATGCTCCAGGGGGAAGTTTCCTCTAGGTACAGATTCATGACAGCTCAATGCTCCAGGGGGAAGTTTCCCCTAGGTACAGATTCATGACTGCTCCAGGGGGAAGTTTCCTCTAGGTACAGATTCATGACAGCTCAATGCTCCAGGGGGAAGTTTCCTCTAGGTACAGATTCATGACAGCTCAATGCTCCAGGGGGAAGTTTCCCCTAGGTACAGATTCATGACAGCTCAATGCTCCAGGGGGAAGTTTCCCCTAGGTACAGATTCATGACAGCTCAATGCTCCAGGGGGAAGTTTCCCCTAGGTACAGATTCATGACAGCTCAATGCTCCAGGGGGAAGTTTCCCCGAGGTACAGATTCATGACAGCTCCAGGGGGAAGTTTCCTCTAGGTACAGATTCATGACAGCTCCAGGGGGAAGTTTCCTCTAGGTACAGATTCATGACAGCTCAATGCTCCAGGGGGAAGTTTCCTCTAGGTACAGATTCATGACAGCTCAATGCTCCAGGGGGAAGTTTCCTCTAGGTACAGAATCATGACAGCTCAATGCTCCAGGGGGAAGTTTCCTCTAGGTACAGATTCATGACAGCTCAATGCTCCAGGGGGAAGTTTCCTCTAGGTACAGATTCATGACAGCTCAATGCTCCAGGGGGAAGTTTCCCCTAGGTACAGATTCATGACAGCTCAATGCTCCAGGGGGAAGTTTCCCCTAGGTACAGAATCATGACAGCTCAATGCTCCAGGGGGAAGTTTCCTCTAGGTACAGATTCATGACAGCTCAATGCTCCAGGGGGAAGTTTCCCCTAGGTACAGATTCATGACAGCTCAATGCTCCAGGGGGAAGTTTCCCCTAGGTACAGATTCATGACAGCTCAATGCTCCAGGGGGAAGTTTCCCCTAGGTACAGAATCATGACAGCTCAATGCTCCAGGGGGAAGTTTCCTCTAGGTACAGATTCATGACAGCTCAATGCTCCAGGGGGAAGTTTCCCCTAGGTACAGATTCATGACAGCTCAATGCTCCAGGGGGAAGTTTCCCCTAGGTACAGATTCATGACAGCTCAATGCTCCAGGGGGAAGTTTCCCCTAGGTACAGATTCATGACAGCTCAATGCTCCAGGGGGAAGTTTCCTCTAGGTACAGATTCATGACAGCTCAATGCTCCAGGGGGAAGTTTCCTCTAGGTACAGATTCATGACAGCTCAATGCTCCAGGGGGAAGTTTCCTCTAGGTACATATTCATGACAGCTCAATGCTCCAGTGGGAAGTTTCCTCTAGGTACAGAATCATGACAGCTCAATGCTCCAGGGGGAAGTTTCCTCTAGGTACAGATTCATGACAGCTCAATGCTCCAGGGGGAAGTTTCCCCTAGGTACAGAATCATGACAGCTCAATGCTCCAGGGGGAAGTTTCCTCTAGGTACAGATTCATGACAGCTCAATGCTCCAGGGGGAAGTTTCCTCTAGGTACAGATTCATGACAGCTCAATGCTCCAGGGGGAAGTTTCCCCTAGGTACAGATTCATGACTGCTCCAGGGGGAAGTTTCCTCTAGGTACAGATTCATGACAGCTCAATGCTCCAGGGGGAAGTTTCCTCTAGGTACAGATTCATGACAGCTCAATGCTCCAGGGGGAAGTTTCCCCTAGGTACAGATTCATGACAGCTCCAGGGGGAAGTTTCCTCTAGGTACAGATTCATGACAGCTCAATGCTCCAGGGGGAAGTTTCCTCTAGGTACAGATTCATGACAGCTCAATGCTCCAGGGGGAAGTTTCCTCTAGGTACAGATTCATGACAGCTCAATGCTCCAGGGGAAGTTTCCTCTAGGTACAGATTCATGACAGCTCAATGCTCCAGGGGGAAGTTTCCCCTAGGTACAGATTCATGACAGCTCAATGCTCCAGGGGGAAGTTTCCCCTAGGTACAGAATCATGACAGCTCAATGCTCCAGTGGGAAGTTTCCTCTAGGTACAGATTCATGACAGCTCAATGCTCCAGGGGGAAGTTTCCCCTAGGTACAGATTCATGACAGCTCAATGCTCCAGGGGGAAGTTTCCCCTAGGTACAGATTCATGACAGCTCAATGCTCCAGGGGGAAGTTTCCCCTAGGTACAGAATCATGACAGCTCAATGCTCCAGGGGGAAGTTTCCCCTAGGTACAGATTCATGACAGCTCCAGGGGGAAGTTTCCTCTAGGTACAGATTCATGACAGCTCCAGGGGGAAGTTTCCCCTAGGTACAGATTCATGACAGCCCAATGCTCCAGGGGGAAGTTTCCTCTAGGTACAGATTCATGACAGCTCAATGCTCCAGGGGGAAGTTTCCTCTAGGTACAGATTCATGACAGCTCAATGCTCCAGGGGGAAGTTTCCTCTAGGTACAGAATCATGACAGCTCAATGCTCCAGGGGGAAGTTTCCTCTAGGTACAGATTCATGACAGCTCAATGCTCCAGGGGGAAGTTTCCTCTAGGTACAGATTCATGACAGCTCAATGCTCCAGGGGGAAGTTTCCCCTAGGTACAGATTCATGACAGCTCAATGCTCCAGGGGGAAGTTTCCCCTAGGTACAGAATCATGACAGCTCAATGCTCCAGGGGGAAGTTTCCTCTAGGTACAGATTCATGACAGCTCAATGCTCCAGGGGGAAGTTTCCCCTAGGTACAGATTCATGACAGCTCAATGCTCCCGGGGGAAGTTTCCCCTAGGTACAGATTCATGACAGCTCAATGCTCCAGGGGGAAGTTTCCCCTAGGTACAGAATCATGACAGCTCAATGCTCCAGGGGGAAGTTTCCTCTAGGTACAGATTCATGACAGCTCAATGCTCCAGGGGGAAGTTTCCCCTAGGTACAGATTCATGACAGCTCAATGCTCCAGGGGGAAGTTTCCCCTAGGTACAGATTGATGACAGCTCAATGCTCCAGGGGGAAGTTTCCCCTAGGTACAGATTCATGACAGCTCAATGCTCCAGGGGGAAGTTTCCTCTATGTACAGATTCATGACAGCTCAATGCTCCAGGGGGAAGTTTCCTCTAGGTACAGATTCATGACAGCTCAATGCTCAAGGGGGAAGTTTCCTCTAGGTACAGATTCATGACAGCTCAATGCTCCAGTGGGAAGTTTCCTCTAGGTACAGAATCATGACAGCTCAATGCTCCAGGGGGAAGTTTCCTCTAGGTACAGATTCATGACAGCTCAATGCTCCAGGGGGAAGTTTCCCCTAGGTACAGAATCATGACAGCTCAATGCTCCAGGGGGAAGTTTCCTCTCGGTACAGATTCATGACAGCTCAATGCTCCAGGGGGAAGTTTCCTCTAGGTACAGATTCATGACAGCTCAATGCTCCAGGGGGAAGTTTCCCCTAGGTACAGATTCATGACTGCTCCAGGGGGAAGTTTCCTCTAGGTACAGATTCATGACAGCTCAATGCTCCAGGGGGAAGTTTCCTCTAGGTACAGATTCATGACAGCTCAATGCTCCAGGGGGAAGTTTCCCCTAGGTACAGATTCATGACAGCTCCAGGGGGAAGTTTCCTCTAGGTACAGATTCATGACAGCTCAATGCTCCAGGGGGAAGTTTCCTCTAGGTACAGATTCATGACAGCTCAATGCTCCAGGGGGAAGTTTCCTCTAGGTACAGAATCATGACAGCTCAATGCTCCAGGGGGAAGTTTCCTCTAGGTACAGATTCATGACAGCTCAATGCTCCAGGGGAAGTTTCCTCTAGGTACAGATTCATGACAGCTCAATGCTCCAGGGGGAAGTTTCCCCTAGGTACAGATTCATGACAGCTCAATGCTCCAGGGGGAAGTTTCCCCTAGGTACAGAATCATGACAGCTCAATGCTCCAGGGGGAAGTTTCCTCTAGGTACAGATTCATGACAGCTCAATGCTCCAGGGGGAAGTTTCCCCTAGGTACAGATTCATGACAGCTCAATGCTCCAGGGGGAAGTTTCCCCTAGGTACAGATTCATGACAGCTCAATGCTCCAGGGGGAAGTTTCCCCTAGGTACAGAATCATGACAGCTCAATGCTCCAGGGGGAAGTTTCCCCTAGGTACAGATTCATGACAGCTCCAGGGGGAAGTTTCCTCTAGGTACAGATTCATGACAGCTCCAGGGGGAAGTTTCCCCTAGGTACAGATTCATGACAGCTCAATGCTCCAGGGGGAAGTTTCCTCTAGGTACAGATTCATGACAGCTCAATGCTCCAGGGGGAAGTTTCCTCTAGGTACAGATTCATGACAGCTCAATGCTCCAGGGGGAAGTTTCCTCTAGGTACAGATTCATGACAGCTCAATGCTCCAGGGGGAAGTTTCCCCTAGGTACAGAATCATGACAGCTCAATGCTCCAGGGGGAAGTTTCCTCTAGGTACAGATTCATGACAGCTCAATGCTCCAGGGGGAAGTTTCCTCTAGGTACAGATTCATGACAGCTCAATGCTCCAGGGGGAAGTTTCCCCTAGGTACAGATTCATGACAGCTCAATGCTCCAGGGGGAAGTTTCCTCTAGGTACAGATTCATGACAGCTCAATGCTCAAGGGGGAAGTTTCCTCTAGGTACAGATTCATGACAGCTCAATGCTCCAGTGGGAAGTTTCCTCTAGGTACAGAATCATGACAGCTCAATGCTCCAGGGGGAAGTTTCCTCTAGGTACAGATTCATGACAGCTCAATGCTCCAGGGGGAAGTTTCCCCTAGGTACAGAATCATGACAGCTCAATGCTCCAGGGGGAAGTTTCCTCTAGGTACAGATTCATGACAGCTCAATGCTCCAGGGGGAAGTTTCCTCTAGGTACAGATTCATGACAGCTCAATGCTCCAGGGGGAAGTTTCCCCTAGGTACAGATTCATGACTGCTCCAGGGGGAAGTTTCCTCTAGGTACAGATTCATGACAGCTCAATGCTCCAGGGGGAAGTTTCCTCTAGGTACAGATTCATGACAGCTCAATGCTCCAGGGGGAAGTTTCCCCTAGGTACAGATTCATGACAGCTCCAGGGGGAAGTTTCCTCTAGGTACAGATTCATGACAGCTCAATGCTCCAGGGGGAAGTTTCCTCTAGGTACAGATTCATGACAGCTCAATGCTCCAGGGGGAAGTTTCCTCTAGGTACAGAATCATGACAGCTCAATGCTCCAGGGGGAAGTTTCCTCTAGGTACAGATTCATGACAGCTCAATGCTCCAGGGGGAAGTTTCCTCTAGGTACAGATTCATGACAGCTCAATGCTCCAGGGGGAAGTTTCCCCTAGGTACAGATTCATGACAGCTCAATGCTCCAGGGGGAAGTTTCCCCTAGGTACAGAATCATGACAGCTCAATGCTCCAGGGGGAAGTTTCCTCTAGGTACAGATTCATGACAGCTCAATGCTCCAGGGGGAAGTTTCCCCTAGGTACAGATTCATGACAGCTCAATGCTCCAGGGGGAAGTTTCCCCTAGGTACAGATTCATGACAGCTCAATGCTCCAGGGGGAAGTTTCCCCTAGGTACAGAATCATGACAGCTCAATGCTCCAGGGGGAAGTTTCCCCTAGGTACAGATTCATGACAGCTCCAGGGGGAAGTTTCCTCTAGGTACAGATTCATGACAGCTCCAGGGGGAAGTTTCCCCTAGGTACAGATTCATGACAGCTCAATGCTCCAGGGGGAAGTTTCCTCTAGGTACAGATTCATGACAGCTCAATGCTCCAGGGGGAAGTTTCCTCTAGGTACAGATTCATGACAGCTCAATGCTCCAGGGGGAAGTTTCCTCTAGGTACAGATTCATGACAGCTCAATGCTCCAGGGGGAAGTTTCCCCTAGGTACAGAATCATGACAGCTCAATGCTCCAGGGGGAAGTTTCCTCTAGGTACAGATTCATGACAGCTCAATGCTCCAGGGGGAAGTTTCCTCTAGGTACAGATTCATGACAGCTCAATGCTCCAGGGGGAAGTTTCCTCTAGGTACAGATTCATGACAGCTCAATGCTCCAGGGGGAAGTTTCCCCTAGGTACAGATTCATGACAGCTCAATGCTCCAGGGGGAAGTTTCCCCTAGGTACAGAATCATGACAGCTCAATGCTCCAGGGGGAAGTTTCCTCTAGGTACAGATTCATGACAGCTCAATGCTCCAGGGGGAAGTTTCCCCTAGGTACAGATTCATGACAGCTCAATGCTCCAGGGGGAAGTTTCCCCTAGGTACAGATTCATGACAGCTCAATGCTCCAGGGGGAAGTTTCCCCTAGGTACAGAATCATGACAGCTCAATGCTCCAGGGGGAAGTTTCCTCTAGGTACAGATTCATGACAGCTCAATGCTCCAGGGGGAAGTTTCCCCTAGGTACAGATTCATGACAGCTCAATGCTCCAGGGGGAAGTTTCCCCTAGGTACAGATTGATGACAGCTCAATGCTCCAGGGGGAAGTTTCCCCTAGGTACAGATTCATGACAGCTCAATGCTCCAGGGGGAAGTTTCCTCTAGGTACAGATTCATGACAGCTCAATGCTCCAGGGGGAAGTTTCCTCTAGGTACAGATTCATGACAGCTCAATGCTCAAGGGGGAAGTTTCCTCTAGGTACAGATTCATGACAGCTCAATGCTCCAGTGGGAAGTTTCCTCTAGGTACAGAATCATGACAGCTCAATGCTCCAGGGGGAAGTTTCCTCTAGGTACAGATTCATGACAGCTCAATGCTCCAGGGGGAAGTTTCCCCTAGGTACAGAATCATGACAGCTCAATGCTCCAGGGGGAAGTTTCCTCTAGGTACAGATTCATGACAGCTCAATGCTCCAGGGGGAAGTTTCCTCTAGGTACAGATTCATGACAGCTCAATGCTCCAGGGGGAAGTTTCCCCTAGGTACAGATTCATGACTGCTCCAGGGGGAAGTTTCCTCTAGGTACAGATTCATGACAGCTCAATGCTCCAGGGGGAAGTTTCCTCTAGGTACAGATTCATGACAGCTCAATGCTCCAGGGGGAAGTTTCCCCTAGGTACAGATTCATGACAGCTCCAGGGGGAAGTTTCCTCTAGGTACAGATTCATGACAGCTCAATGCTCCAGGGGGAAGTTTCCTCTAGGTACAGATTCATGACAGCTCAATGCTCCAGGGGGAAGTTTCCTCTAGGTACAGAATCATGACAGCTCAATGCTCCAGGGGGAAGTTTCCTCTAGGTACAGATTCATGACAGCTCAATGCTCCAGGGGGAAGTTTCCTCTAGGTACAGATTCATGACAGCTCAATGCTCCAGGGGGAAGTTTCCCCTAGGTACAGATTCATGACAGCTCAATGCTCCAGGGGGAAGTTTCCCCTAGGTACAGAATCATGACAGCTCAATGCTCCAGGGGGAAGTTTCCTCTAGGTACAGATTCATGACAGCTCAATGCTCCAGGGGGAAGTTTCCCCTAGGTACAGATTCATGACAGCTCAATGCTCCAGGGGGAAGTTTCCCCTAGGTACAGATTCATGACAGCTCAATGCTCCAGGGGGAAGTTTCCCCTAGGTACAGAATCATGACAGCTCAATGCTCCAGGGGGAAGTTTCCCCTAGGTACAGATTCATGACAGCTCCAGGGGGAAGTTTCCTCTAGGTACAGATTCATGACAGCTCCAGGGGGAAGTTTCCCCTAGGTACAGATTCATGACAGCTCAATGCTCCAGGGGGAAGTTTCCTCTAGGTACAGATTCATGACAGCTCAATGCTCCAGGGGGAAGTTTCCTCTAGGTACAGATTCATGACAGCTCAATGCTCCAGGGGGAAGTTTCCTCTAGGTACAGATTCATGACAGCTCAATGCTCCAGGGGGAAGTTTCCTCTAGGTACAGATTCATGACAGCTCAATGCTCCAGGGGGAAGTTTCCTCTAGGTACAGATTCATGACAGCTCAATGCTCCAGGGGGAAGTTTCCCCTAGGTACAGATTCATGACAGCTCAATGCTCCAGGGGGAAGTTTCCCCTAGGTACAGAATCATGACAGCTCAATGCTCCAGGGGGAAGTTTCCTCTAGGTACAGATTCATGACAGCTCAATGCTCCAGGGGGAAGTTTCCCCTAGGTACAGATTCATGACAGCTCAATGCTCCCGGGGGAAGTTTCCCCTAGGTACAGATTCATGACAGCTCAATGCTCCAGGGGGAAGTTTCCCCTAGGTACAGAATCATGACAGCTCAATGCTCCAGGGGGAAGTTTCCTCTAGGTACAGATTCATGACAGCTCAATGCTCCAGGGGGAAGTTTCCCCTAGGTACAGATTCATGACAGCTCAATGCTCCAGGGGGAAGTTTCCCCTAGGTACAGATTGATGACAGCTCAATGCTCCAGGGGGAAGTTTCCCCTAGGTACAGATTCATGACAGCTCAATGCTCCAGGGGGAAGTTTCCTCTATGTACAGATTCATGACAGCTCAATGCTCCAGGGGGAAGTTTCCTCTAGGTACAGATT
This sequence comes from Salvelinus alpinus, assembly GCF_045679555.1. NCBI lineage: Eukaryota > Metazoa > Chordata > Actinopteri > Salmoniformes > Salmonidae > Salvelinus > Salvelinus alpinus. The sequence goes on along the minus strand of NC_092108.1, from coordinate 2,044,641 downwards.
CATGACAGCTCAATGCTCAAGGGGGAAGTTTCCTCTAGGTACAGATTCATGACAGCTCAATGCTCCAGTGGGAAGTTTCCTCTAGGTACAGAATCATGACAGCTCAATGCTCCAGGGGGAAGTTTCCTCTAGGTACAGATTCATGACAGCTCAATGCTCCAGGGGGAAGTTTCCCCTAGGTACAGAATCATGACAGCTCAATGCTCCAGGGGGAAGTTTCCTCTAGGTACAGATTCATGACAGCTCAATGCTCCAGGGGGAAGTTTCCTCTAGGTACAGATTCATGACAGCTCAATGCTCCAGGGGGAAGTTTCCCCTAGGTACAGATTCATGACTGCTCCAGGGGGAAGTTTCCTCTAGGTACAGATTCATGACAGCTCAATGCTCCAGGGGGAAGTTTCCTCTAGGTACAGATTCATGACAGCTCAATGCTCCAGGGGGAAGTTTCCCCTAGGTACAGATTCATGACAGCTCCAGGGGGAAGTTTCCTCTAGGTACAGATTCATGACAGCTCAATGCTCCAGGGGGAAGTTTCCTCTAGGTACAGATTCATGACAGCTCAATGCTCCAGGGGGAAGTTTCCTCTAGGTACAGAATCATGACAGCTCAATGCTCCAGGGGGAAGTTTCCTCTAGGTACAGATTCATGACAGCTCAATGCTCCAGGGGAAGTTTCCTCTAGGTACAGATTCATGACAGCTCAATGCTCCAGGGGGAAGTTTCCCCTAGGTACAGATTCATGACAGCTCAATGCTCCAGGGGGAAGTTTCCCCTAGGTACAGAATCATGACAGCTCAATGCTCCAGGGGGAAGTTTCCTCTAGGTACAGATTCATGACAGCTCAATGCTCCAGGGGGAAGTTTCCCCTAGGTACAGATTCATGACAGCTCAATGCTCCAGGGGGAAGTTTCCCCTAGGTACAGATTCATGACAGCTCAATGCTCCAGGGGGAAGTTTCCCCTAGGTACAGAATCATGACAGCTCAATGCTCCAGGGGGAAGTTTCCCCTAGGTACAGATTCATGACAGCTCCAGGGGGAAGTTTCCTCTAGGTACAGATTCATGACAGCTCCAGGGGGAAGTTTCCCCTAGGTACAGATTCATGACAGCTCAATGCTCCAGGGGGAAGTTTCCTCTAGGTACAGATTCATGACAGCTCAATGCTCCAGGGGGAAGTTTCCTCTAGGTACAGATTCATGACAGCTCAATGCTCCAGGGGGAAGTTTCCTCTAGGTACAGATTCATGACAGCTCAATGCTCCAGGGGGAAGTTTCCCCTAGGTACAGAATCATGACAGCTCAATGCTCCAGGGGGAAGTTTCCTCTAGGTACAGATTCATGACAGCTCAATGCTCCAGGGGGAAGTTTCCTCTAGGTACAGATTCATGACAGCTCAATGCTCCAGGGGGAAGTTTCCCCTAGGTACAGATTCATGACAGCTCAATGCTCCAGGGGGAAGTTTCCTCTAGGTACAGATTCATGACAGCTCAATGCTCCAGGGGGAAGTTTCCTCTAGGTACAGATTCATGACAGCTCAATGCTCCAGGGGGAAGTTTCCCCTAGGTACAGATTCATGACAGCTCAATGCTCCAGGGGGAAGTTTCCCCTAGGTACAGAATCATGACAGCTCAATGCTCCAGGGGGAAGTTTCCTCTAGGTACAGATTCATGACAGCTCAATGCTCCAGGGGGAAGTTTCCTCTAGGTACAGATTCATGACAGCTCAATGCTCCAGGGGGAAGTTTCCCCTAGGTACAGATTCATGACAGCTCAATGCTCCAGGGGGAAGTTTCCTCTAGGTACAGATTCATGACAGCTCAATGCTCCAGGGGGAAGTTTCCCCTAGGTACAGATTCATGACAGCTCAATGCTCCAGGGGGAAGTTTCCCCTAGGTACAGATTCATGACAGCTCAATGCTCCAGGGGGAAGTTTCCCCTAGGTACAGATTCATGACAGCTCAATGCTCCAGGGGGAAGTTTCCTCTAGGTACAGATTCATGACAGCTCAATGCTCCAGGGGGAAGTTTCCCCTAGGTACAGATTCATGACAGCTCAATGCTCCAGGGGGAAGTTTCCCCTAGGTACAGATTCATGACAGCTCAATGCTCCAGGGGGAAGTTTCCCCTAGGTACAGATTCATGACAGCTCAATGCTCCAGGGGGAAGTTTCCTCTAGGTACAGATTCATGACAGCTCAATGCTCCAGGGGGAAGTTTCCTCTAGGTACAGATTCATGACAGCTCAATGCTCCAGGGGGAAGTTTCCTCTAGGTACAGATTCATGACAGCTCAATGCTCCAGGGGGAAGTTTCCTCTAGGTACAGATTCATGACAGCTCAATGCTCCAGGGGGAAGTTTCCTCTAGGTACAGATTCATGACAGCTCAATGCTCCAGGGGGAAGTTTCCCCTAGGTACAGAATCATGACAGCTCAATGCTCCAGGGGGAAGTTTCCTCTAGGTACAGATTCATGACAGCTCAATGCTCCAGGGGGAAGTTTCCTCTAGGTACAGATTCATGACAGCTCAATGCTCCAGGGGGAAGTTTCCCCTAGGTACAGATTCATGACAGCTCAATGCTCCAGGGGGAAGTTTCCTCTAGGTACAGATTCATGACAGCTCAATGCTCCAGGGGGAAGTTTCCCCTAGGTACAGATTCATGACAGCTCCAGGGGGAAGTTTCCTCTAGGTACAGATTCATGACAGCTCCAGGGGGAAGTTTCCTCTAAGTACAGATTCATGACAGCTCAATGCTCCAGGGGGAAGTTTCCTCTAGGTACAGATTCATGACAGCTCAATGCTCCAGGGGGAAGTTTCCCCTAGGTACAGATTCATGACAGCTCCAGGGGGAAGTTTCCTCTAGGTACAGATTCATGACAGCTCCAGGGGGAAGTTTCCTCTAGGTACAGATTCATGACAGCTCAATGCTCCAGGGGGAAGTTTCCCCTAGGTACAGATTCATGACAGCTCCAGGGGGAAGTTTCCTCTAGGTACAGATTCATGACAGCTCCAGGGGGAAGTTTCCTCTAGGTACAGATTCATGACAGCTCAATGCTCCAGGGGGAAGTTTCCCCTAGGTACAGAATCATGACAGCTCAATGCTCCAGGGGGAAGTTTCCTCTAGGTACAGAATCATGACAGCTCAATGCTCCAGGGGGAAGTTTCCTCTAGGTACAGATTCATGACAGCTCCAGGGGGAAGTTTCCTCTAGGTACAGATTCATGACAGCTCAATGCTCCAGGGGGAAGTTTCCTCTAGGTACAGATTCATGACAGCTCAATGCTCCAGGGGGAAGTTTCCCCTAGGTACAGATTCATGACAGCTCAATGCTCCAGGGGGAAGTTTCCTCTAGGTACAGATTCATGACAGCTCAATGCTCCAGGGGGAAGTTTCCTCTAGGTACAGATTCATGACAGCTCAATGCTCCAGGGGGAAGTTTCCTCTAGGTACAGATTCATGACAGCTCAATGCTCCAGGGGGAAGTTTCCCCTAGGTACAGATTCATGACAGCTCAATGCTCCAGGGGGAAGTTTCCCCTAGGTACAGAATCATGACAGCTCAATGCTCCAGGGGGAAGTTTCCTCTAGGTACAGATTCATGACAGCTCAATGCTCCAGGGGGAAGTTTCCCCTAGGTACAGATTCATGACAGCTCAATGCTCCCGGGGGAAGTTTCCCCTAGGTACAGATTCATGACAGCTCAATGCTCCAGGGGGAAGTTTCCCCTAGGTACAGAATCATGACAGCTCAATGCTCCAGGGGGAAGTTTCCTCTAGGTACAGATTCATGACAGCTCAATGCTCCAGGGGGAAGTTTCCCCTAGGTACAGATTCATGACAGCTCAATGCTCCAGGGGGAAGTTTCCCCTAGGTACAGATTGATGACAGCTCAATGCTCCAGGGGGAAGTTTCCCCTAGGTACAGATTCATGACAGCTCAATGCTCCAGGGGGAAGTTTCCTCTATGTACAGATTCATGACAGCTCAATGCTCCAGGGGGAAGTTTCCTCTAGGTACAGATTCATGACAGCTCAATGCTCAAGGGGGAAGTTTCCTCTAGGTACAGATTCATGACAGCTCAATGCTCCAGTGGGAAGTTTCCTCTAGGTACAGAATCATGACAGCTCAATGCTCCAGGGGGAAGTTTCCTCTAGGTACAGATTCATGACAGCTCAATGCTCCAGGGGGAAGTTTCCCCTAGGTACAGAATCATGACAGCTCAATGCTCCAGGGGGAAGTTTCCTCTAGGTACAGATTCATGACAGCTCAATGCTCCAGGGGGAAGTTTCCTCTAGGTACAGATTCATGACAGCTCAATGCTCCAGGGGGAAGTTTCCCCTAGGTACAGATTCATGACTGCTCCAGGGGGAAGTTTCCTCTAGGTACAGATTCATGACAGCTCAATGCTCCAGGGGGAAGTTTCCTCTAGGTACAGATTCATGACAGCTCAATGCTCCAGGGGGAAGTTTCCCCTAGGTACAGATTCATGACAGCTCCAGGGGGAAGTTTCCTCTAGGTACAGATTCATGACAGCTCAATGCTCCAGGGGGAAGTTTCCTCTAGGTACAGATTCATGACAGCTCAATGCTCCAGGGGGAAGTTTCCTCTAGGTACAGAATCATGACAGCTCAATGCTCCAGGGGGAAGTTTCCTCTAGGTACAGATTCATGACAGCTCAATGCTCCAGGGGAAGTTTCCTCTAGGTACAGATTCATGACAGCTCAATGCTCCAGGGGGAAGTTTCCCCTAGGTACAGATTCATGACAGCTCAATGCTCCAGGGGGAAGTTTCCCCTAGGTACAGAATCATGACAGCTCAATGCTCCAGGGGGAAGTTTCCTCTAGGTACAGATTCATGACAGCTCAATGCTCCAGGGGGAAGTTTCCCCTAGGTACAGATTCATGACAGCTCAATGCTCCAGGGGGAAGTTTCCCCTAGGTACAGATTCATGACAGCTCAATGCTCCAGGGGGAAGTTTCCCCTAGGTACAGAATCATGACAGCTCAATGCTCCAGGGGGAAGTTTCCCCTAGGTACAGATTCATGACAGCTCCAGGGGGAAGTTTCCTCTAGGTACAGACTCATGACAGCTCCAGGGGGAAGTTTCCCCTAGGTACAGATTCATGACAGCTCAATGCTCCAGGGGGAAGTTTCCTCTAGGTACAGATTCATGACAGCTCAATGCTCCAGGGGGAAGTTTCCTCTAGGTACAGATTCATGACAGCTCAATGCTCCAGGGGGAAGTTTCCTCTAGGTACAGATTCATGACAGCTCAATGCTCCAGGGGGAAGTTTCCCCTAGGTACAGAATCATGACAGCTCAATGCTCCAGGGGGAAGTTTCCTCTAGGTACAGATTCATGACAGCTCAATGCTACAGGGGGAAGTTTCCTCTAGGTACAGATTCATGACAGCTCAATGCTCCAGGGGGAAGTTTCCCCTAGGTACAGATTCATGACAGCTCAATGCTCCAGGGGGAAGTTTCCTCTAGGTACAGATTCATGACAGCTCAATGCTCAAGGGGGAAGTTTCCTCTAGGTACAGATTCATGACAGCTCAATGCTCCAGTGGGAAGTTTCCTCTAGGTACAGAATCATGACAGCTCAATGCTCCAGGGGGAAGTTTCCTCTAGGTACAGATTCATGACAGCTCAATGCTCCAGGGGGAAGTTTCCCCTAGGTACAGAATCATGACAGCTCAATGCTCCAGGGGGAAGTTTCCTCTAGGTACAGATTCATGACAGCTCAATGCTCCAGGGGGAAGTTTCCTCTAGGTACAGATTCATGACAGCTCAATGCTCCAGGGGGAAGTTTCCCCTAGGTACAGATTCATGACTGCTCCAGGGGGAAGTTTCCTCTAGGTACAGATTCATGACAGCTCAATGCTCCAGGGGGAAGTTTCCTCTAGGTACAGATTCATGACAGCTCAATGCTCCAGGGGGAAGTTTCCCCTAGGTACAGATTCATGACAGCTCCAGGGGGAAGTTTCCTCTAGGTACAGATTCATGACAGCTCAATGCTCCAGGGGGAAGTTTCCTCTAGGTACAGATTCATGACAGCTCAATGCTCCAGGGGGAAGTTTCCTCTAGGTACAGAATCATGACAGCTCAATGCTCCAGGGGGAAGTTTCCTCTAGGTACAGATTCATGACAGCTCAATGCTCCAGGGGAAGTTTCCTCTAGGTACAGATTCATGACAGCTCAATGCTCCAGGGGGAAGTTTCCCCTAGGTACAGATTCATGACAGCTCAATGCTCCAGGGGGAAGTTTCCCCTAGGTACAGAATCATGACAGCTCAATGCTCCAGGGGGAAGTTTCCTCTAGGTACAGATTCATGACAGCTCAATGCTCCAGGGGGAAGTTTCCCCTAGGTACAGATTCATGACAGCTCAATGCTCCAGGGGGAAGTTTCCCCTAGGTACAGATTCATGACAGCTCAATGCTCCAGGGGGAAGTTTCCCCTAGGTACAGAATCATGACAGCTCAATGCTCCAGGGGGAAGTTTCCCCTAGGTACAGATTCATGACAGCTCCAGGGGGAAGTTTCCTCTAGGTACAGATTCATGACAGCTCCAGGGGGAAGTTTCCCCTAGGTACAGATTCATGACAGCTCAATGCTCCAGGGGGAAGTTTCCTCTAGGTACAGATTCATGACAGCTCAATGCTCCAGGGGGAAGTTTCCTCTAGGTACAGATTCATGACAGCTCAATGCTCCAGGGGGAAGTTTCCTCTAGGTACAGATTCATGACAGCTCAATGCTCCAGGGGGAAGTTTCCCCTAGGTACAGAATCATGACAGCTCAATGCTCCAGGGGGAAGTTTCCTCTAGGTACAGATTCATGACAGCTCAATGCTCCAGGGGGAAGTTTCCTCTAGGTACAGATTCATGACAGCTCAATGCTCCAGGGGGAAGTTTCCCCTAGGTACAGATTCATGACAGCTCAATGCTCCAGGGGGAAGTTTCCCCTAGGTACAGATTCATGACAGCTCAATGCTCCAGGGGGAAGTTTCCTCTAGGTACAGATTCATGACAGCTCAATGCTCCAGGGGGAAGTTTCCCCTAGGTACAGATTCATGACAGCTCCAGGGGGAAGTTTCCTCTAGGTACAGATTCATGACAGCTCCAGGGGGAAGTTTCCTCTAGGTACAGATTCATGACAGCTCAATGCTCCAGGGGGAAGTTTCCCCTAGGTACAGATTCATGACAGCTCCAGGGGGAAGTTTCCTCTAGGTACAGATTCATGACAGCTCCAGGGGGAAGTTTCCTCTAGGTACAGATTCATGACAGCTCAATGCTCCAGGGGGAAGTTTCCCCTAGGTACAGATTCATGACAGCTCCAGGGGGAAGTTTCCTCTAGGTACAGATTCATGACAGCTCCAGGGGGAAGTTTCCTCTAGGTACAGATTCATGACAGCTCAATGCTCCAGGGGGAAGTTTCCCCTAGGTACAGAATCATGACAGCTCAATGCTCCAGGGGGAAGTTTCCTCTAGGTACAGAATCATGACAGCTCAATGCTCCAGGGGGAAGTTTCCTCTAGGTACAGATTCATGACAGCTCCAGGGGGAAGTTTCCTCTAGGTACAGATTCATGACAGCTCAATGCTCCAGGGGGAAGTTTCCTCTAGGTACAGATTCATGACAGCTCAATGCTCCAGGGGGAAGTTTCCCCTAGGTACAGATTCATGACAGCTCCAGGGGGAAGTTTCCTCTAGGTACAGATTCATGACAGCTCAATGCTCCAGGGGGAAGTTTCCTCTAGGTACAGATTCATGACAGCTCAATGCTCCAGTGGGAAGTTTCCTCTAGGTACAGAATCATGACAGCTCAATGCTCCAGGGGGAAGTTTCCTCTAGGTACAGATTCATGACAGCTCAATGCTCCAGGGGGAAGTTTCCTCTAGGTACAGATTCATGACAGCTCAATGCTCCAGGGGGAAGTTTCCTCTAGGTACAGATTCATGACAGCTCAATGCTCCAGGGGGAAGTTTCCCCTAGGTACAGAATCATGACAGCTCAATGCTCCAGGGGGAAGTTTCCTCTAGGTACAGATTCATGACAGCTCAATGCTCCAGGGGGAAGTTTCCTCTAGGTACAGATTCATGACAGCTCAATGCTCCAGGGGGAAGTTTCCTCTAGGTACAGATTCATGACAGCTCAATGCTCCAGGGGGAAGTTTCCTCTAGGTACAGATTCATGACAGCTCAATGCTCCAGGGGGAAGTTTCCCCTAGGTACAGATTCATGACAGCTCCAGGGGGAAGTTTCCTCTAGGTACAGATTCATGACAGCTCAATGCTCCAGGGGGAAGTTTCCTCTAGGTACAGATTCATGACAGCTCAATGCTCCAGGGGGAAGTTTCCTCTAGGTACAGATTCATGACAGCTCAATGCTCCAGGGGGAAGTTTCCTCTAGGTACAGATTCATGACAGCTCAATGCTCCAGGGGGAAGTTTCCTCTAGGTACAGATTCATGACAGCTCAATGCTCCAGGGGGAAGTTTCCCCTAGGTACAGATTCATGACAGCTCAATGCTCCAGGGGGAAGTTTCCCCTAGGTACAGAATCATGACAGCTCAATGCTCCAGGGGGAAGTTTCCTCTAGGTACAGATTCATGACAGCTCAATGCTCCAGGGGGAAGTTTCCTCTAGGTACAGATTCATGACAGCTCAATGCTCCAGGGGGAAGTTTCCCCTAGGTACAGATTCATGACAGCTCAATGCTCCAGGGGGAAGTTTCCTCTAGGTACAGATTCATGACAGCTCAATGCTCCAGGGGGAAGTTTCCTCTAGGTACAGATTCATGACAGCTCAATGCTCCAGGGGGAAGTTTCCCCTAGGTACAGATTCATGACAGCTCCAGGGGGAAGTTTCCTCTAGGTACAGATTCATGACAGCTCAATGCTCCAGGGGGAAGTTTCCTCTAGGTACAGATTCATGACAGCTCAATGCTCCAGGGGGAAGTTTCCTCTAGGTACAGAATCATGACAGCTCAATGCTCCAGGGGGAAGTTTCCTCTAGGTACAGATTCATGACAGCTCAATGCTCCAGGGGGAAGTTTCCTCTAGGTACAGATTCATGACAGCTCAATGCTCCAGGGGGAAGTTTCCCCTAGGTACAGATTCATGACAGCTCAATGCTCCAGGGGGAAGTTTCCCCTAGGTACAGAATCATGACAGCTCAATGCTCCAGGGGGAAGTTTCCTCTAGGTACAGATTCATGACAGCTCAATGCTCCAGGGGGAAGTTTCCCCTAGGTACAGATTCATGACAGCTCAATGCTCCAGGGGGAAGTTTCCCCTAGGTACAGATTCATGACAGCTCAATGCTCCAGGGGGAAGTTTCCCCTAGGTACAGAATCATGACAGCTCAATGCTCCAGGGGGAAGTTTCCCCTAGGTACAGATTCATGACAGCTCCAGGGGGAAGTTTCCTCTAGGTACAGATTCATGACAGCTCCAGGGGGAAGTTTCCCCTAGGTACAGATTCATGACAGCTCAATGCTCCAGGGGGAAGTTTCCTCTAGGTACAGATTCATGACAGCTCAATGCTCCAGGGGGAAGTTTCCTCTAGGTACAGATTCATGACAGCTCAATGCTCCAGGGGGAAGTTTCCTCTAGGTACAGATTCATGACAGCTCAATGCTCCAGGGGGAAGTTTCCCCTAGGTACAGAATCATGACAGCTCAATGCTCCAGGGGGAAGTTTCCTCTAGGTACAGATTCATGACAGCTCAATGCTCCAGGGGGAAGTTTCCTCTAGGTACAGATTCATGACAGCTCAATGCTCCAGGGGGAAGTTTCCCCTAGGTACAGATTCATGACAGCTCAATGCTCCAGGGGGAAGTTTCCTCTAGGTACAGATTCATGACAGCTCAATGCTCCAGGGGGAAGTTTCCCTGGTACAGATCAGACGGCTCCAGGGGGAAGTTTCCTCTAGGTACAGATTCATGACAGCTCCAGGGGGAAGTTTCCTCTAGGTACAGATTCATGACAGCTCAATGCTCCAGGGGGAAGTTTCCTCTAGGTACAGATTCATGACAGCTCAATGCTCCAGGGGGAAGTTTCCTCTAGGTACAGATTCATGACAGCTCAATGCTCCAGGGGGAAGTTTCCTCTAGGTACAGATTCATGACAGCTCAATGCTCCAGGGGGAAGTTTCCCCTAGGTACAGATTCATGACAGCTCCAGGGGGAAGTTTCCTCTAGGTACAGATTCATGACAGCTCAATGCTCCAGGGGGAAGTTTCCTCTAGGTACAGATTCATGACAGCTCAATGCTCCAGGGGGAAGTTTCCTCTAGGTACAGATTCATGACAGCTCAATGCTCCAGGGGGAAGTTTCCCCTAGGTACAGAATCATGACAGCTCAATGCTCCAGGGGGAAGTTTCCTCTAGGTACAGATTCATGACAGCTCAATGCTCCAGGGGGAAGTTTCCCCTAGGTACAGATTCATGACAGCTCAATGCTCCAGGGGGAAGTTTCCCCTAGGTACAGATTCATGACAGCTCAATGCTCCAGGGGGAAGTTTCCTCTAGGTACAGATTCATGACAGCTCAATGCTCCAGGGGGAAGTTTCCCCTAGGTACAGATTCATGACAGCTCCAGGGGGAAGTTTCCTCTAGGTACAGATTCATGACAGCTCAATGCTCCAGGGGGAAGTTTCCTCTAGGTACAGATTCATGACAGCTCAATGCTCCAGGGGGAAGTTTCCTCTAGGTACAGATTCATGACAGCTCAATGCTCCAGGGGGAAGTTTCCTCTAGGTACAGATTCATGACAGCTCAATGCTCCAGGGGGAAGTTTCCCCTAGGTACAGAATCATGACAGCTCAATGCTCCAGGGGGAAGTTTCCTCTAGGTACAGATTCATGACAGCTCAATGCTCCAGGGGGAAGTTTCCTCTAGGTACAGATTCATGACAGCTCCAGGGGGAAGTTTCCCCTAGGTACAGATTCATGACAGCTCAATGCTCCAGGGGGAAGTTTCCCCTAGGTACAGATTCATGACAGCTCCAGGGGGAAGTTTCCCCTAGGTACAGATTCATGACAGCTCAATGCTCCAGGGGGAAGTTTCCTCTAGGTACAGATTCATGACAGCTCCAGGGGGAAGTTTCCCCTAGGTACAGATTCATGACAGCCCAATCCAGGGGGAAGTTTCCTCTAGGTACAGATTCATGACAGCTCCAGGGGGAAGTTTCCCCTAGGTACAGATTCATGACAGCTCAATGCTCCAGGGGGAAGTTTCCCCTAGGTACAGATTCATGACAGCTCCAGGGGGAAGTTTCCTCTAGGTACAGATTCATGACAGCTCCAGGGGGAAGTTTCCGTCTAGCACCAGAGTCATGACAGCTCAATGCTCCAGGGGGAAGTTTCCCCTAGGTACAGAATCATGACAGCTCAATGCTCCAGGGGGAAGTTTCCTCTAGGTACAGAATCATGACAGCTCAATGCTCCAGGGGGAAGTTTCCTCTAGGTACAGATTCATGACAGCTCCAGGGGGAAGTTTCCTCTAGGTACAGATTCATGACAGCTCAATGCTCCAGGGGGAAGTTTCCTCTAGGTACAGATTCATGACAGCTCAATGCTCCAGGGGGAAGTTTCCCCTAGGTACAGATTCATGACAGCTCAATGCTCCAGGGGGAAGTTTCCTCTAGGTACAGATTCATGACAGCTCAATGCTCCAGGGGGAAGTTTCCTCTAGGTACAGATTCATGACAGCTCAATGCTCCAGGGGGAAGTTTCCTCTAGGTACAGATTCATGACAGCTCAATGCTCCAGGGGGAAGTTTCCCCTAGGTACAGATTCATGACAGCTCAATGCTCCAGGGGGAAGTTTCCCCTAGGTACAGAATCATGACAGCTCAATGCTCCAGGGGGAAGTTTCCTCTAGGTACAGATTCATGACAGCTCAATGCTCCAGGGGGAAGTTTCCCCTAGGTACAGATTCATGACAGCTCAATGCTCCCGGGGGAAGTTTCCCCTAGGTACAGATTCATGACAGCTCAATGCTCCAGGGGGAAGTTTCCCCTAGGTACAGAATCATGACAGCTCAATGCTCCAGGGGGAAGTTTCCTCTAGGTACAGATTCATGACAGCTCAATGCTCCAGGGGGAAGTTTCCCCTAGGTACAGATTCATGACAGCTCAATGCTCCAGGGGGAAGTTTCCCCTAGGTACAGATTGATGACAGCTCAATGCTCCAGGGGGAAGTTTCCCCTAGGTACAGATTCATGACAGCTCAATGCTCCAGGGGGAAGTTTCCTCTATGTACAGATTCATGACAGCTCAATGCTCCAGGGGGAAGTTTCCTCTAGGTACAGATTCATGACAGCTCAATGCTCAAGGGGGAAGTTTCCTCTAGGTACAGATTCATGACAGCTCAATGCTCCAGTGGGAAGTTTCCTCTAGGTACAGAATCATGACAGCTCAATGCTCCAGGGGGAAGTTTCCTCTAGGTACAGATTCATGACAGCTCAATGCTCCAGGGGGAAGTTTCCCCTAGGTACAGAATCATGACAGCTCAATGCTCCAGGGGGAAGTTTCCTCTAGGTACAGATTCATGACAGCTCAATGCTCCAGGGGGAAGTTTCCTCTAGGTACAGATTCATGACAGCTCAATGCTCCAGGGGGAAGTTTCCCCTAGGTACAGATTCATGACTGCTCCAGGGGGAAGTTTCCTCTAGGTACAGATTCATGACAGCTCAATGCTCCAGGGGGAAGTTTCCTCTAGGTACAGATTCATGACAGCTCAATGCTCCAGGGGGAAGTTTCCCCTAGGTACAGATTCATGACAGCTCCAGGGGGAAGTTTCCTCTAGGTACAGATTCATGACAGCTCAATGCTCCAGGGGGAAGTTTCCTCTAGGTACAGATTCATGACAGCTCAATGCTCCAGGGGGAAGTTTCCTCTAGGTACAGAATCATGACAGCTCAATGCTCCAGGGGGAAGTTTCCTCTAGGTACAGATTCATGACAGCTCAATGCTCCAGGGGAAGTTTCCTCTAGGTACAGATTCATGACAGCTCAATGCTCCAGGGGGAAGTTTCCCCTAGGTACAGATTCATGACAGCTCAATGCTCCAGGGGGAAGTTTCCCCTAGGTACAGAATCATGACAGCTCAATGCTCCAGGGGGAAGTTTCCTCTAGGTACAGATTCATGACAGCTCAATGCTCCAGGGGGAAGTTTCCCCTAGGTACAGATTCATGACAGCTCAATGCTCCAGGGGGAAGTTTCCCCTAGGTACAGATTCATGACAGCTCAATGCTCCAGGGGGAAGTTTCCCCTAGGTACAGAATCATGACAGCTCAATGCTCCAGGGGGAAGTTTCCCCTAGGTACAGATTCATGACAGCTCCAGGGGGAAGTTTCCTCTAGGTACAGATTCATGACAGCTCCAGGGGGAAGTTTCCCCTAGGTACAGATTCATGACAGCTCAATGCTCCAGGGGGAAGTTTCCTCTAGGTACAGATTCATGACAGCTCAATGCTCCAGGGGGAAGTTTCCTCTAGGTACAGATTCATGACAGCTCAATGCTCCAGGGGGAAGTTTCCTCTAGGTACAGATTCATGACAGCTCAATGCTCCAGGGGGAAGTTTCCCCTAGGTACAGAATCATGACAGCTCAATGCTCCAGGGGGAAGTTTCCTCTAGGTACAGATTCATGACAGCTCAATGCTCCAGGGGGAAGTTTCCTCTAGGTACAGATTCATGACAGCTCAATGCTCCAGGGGGAAGTTTCCCCTAGGTACAGATTCATGACAGCTCAATGCTCCAGGGGGAAGTTTCCTCTAGGTACAGATTCATGACAGCTCAATGCTCAAGGGGGAAGTTTCCTCTAGGTACAGATTCATGACAGCTCAATGCTCCAGTGGGAAGTTTCCTCTAGGTACAGAATCATGACAGCTCAATGCTCCAGGGGGAAGTTTCCTCTAGGTACAGATTCATGACAGCTCAATGCTCCAGGGGGAAGTTTCCCCTAGGTACAGAATCATGACAGCTCAATGCTCCAGGGGGAAGTTTCCTCTAGGTACAGATTCATGACAGCTCAATGCTCCAGGGGGAAGTTTCCTCTAGGTACAGATTCATGACAGCTCAATGCTCCAGGGGGAAGTTTCCCCTAGGTACAGATTCATGACTGCTCCAGGGGGAAGTTTCCTCTAGGTACAGATTCATGACAGCTCAATGCTCCAGGGGGAAGTTTCCTCTAGGTACAGATTCATGACAGCTCAATGCTCCAGGGGGAAGTTTCCTCTAGGTACAGATTCATGACAGCTCAATGCTCCAGGGGGAAGTTTCCTCTAGGTACAGATTCATGACAGCTCAATGCTCCAGGGGGAAGTTTCCTCTAGGTACAGAATCATGACAGCTCAATGCTCCAGGGGGAAGTTTCCTCTAGGTACAGATTCATGACAGCTCAATGCTCCAGGGGAAGTTTCCTCTAGGTACAGATTCATGACAGCTCAATGCTCCAGGGGGAAGTTTCCCCTAGGTACAGATTCATGACAGCTCAATGCTCCAGGGGGAAGTTTCCCCTAGGTACAGAATCATGACAGCTCAATGCTCCAGGGGGAAGTTTCCTCTAGGTACAGATTCATGACAGCTCAATGCTCCAGGGGGAAGTTTCCCCTAGGTACAGATTCATGACAGCTCAATGCTCCAGGGGGAAGTTTCCCCTAGGTACAGATTCATGACAGCTCAATGCTCCAGGGGGAAGTTTCCCCTAGGTACAGAATCATGACAGCTCAATGCTCCAGGGGGAAGTTTCCCCTAGGTACAGATTCATGACAGCTCCAGGGGGAAGTTTCCTCTAGGTACAGATTCATGACAGCTCCAGGGGGAAGTTTCCCCTAGGTACAGATTCATGACAGCTCAATGCTCCAGGGGGAAGTTTCCTCTAGGTACAGATTCATGACAGCTCAATGCTCCAGGGGGAAGTTTCCTCTAGGTACAGATTCATGACAGCTCAATGCTCCAGGGGGAAGTTTCCTCTAGGTACAGATTCATGACAGCTCAATGCTCCAGGGGGAAGTTTCCCCTAGGTACAGAATCATGACAGCTCAATGCTCCAGGGGGAAGTTTCCTCTAGGTACAGATTCATGACAGCTCAATGCTCCAGGGGGAAGTTTCCTCTAGGTACAGATTCATGACAGCTCAATGCTCCAGGGGGAAGTTTCCCCTAGGTACAGATTCATGACGAGCTCAATGCTCCAGGGGGAAGTTTCCTCTAGGTACAGATTCATGACAGCTCAATGCTCCAGGGGGAAGTTTCCTCTAGGTACAGATTCATGACAGCTCAATGCTCCAGGGGGAAGTTTCCCCTAGGTACAGATTCATGACAGCTCCAGGGGGAAGTTTCCTCTAGGTACAGATTCATGACAGCTCCAGGGGGAAGTTTCCTCTAGGTACAGATTCATGACAGCTCAATGCTCCAGGGGGAAGTTTCCCCTAGGTACAGATTCATGACAGCTCCAGGGGGAAGTTTCCTCTAGGTACAGATTCATGACAGCTCCAGGGGGAAGTTTCCTCTAGGTACAGATTCATGACAGCTCAATGCTCCAGGGGGAAGTTTCCCCTAGGTACAGATTCATGACAGCTCCAGGGGGAAGTTTCCTCTAGGTACAGATTCATGACAGCTCCAGGGGGAAGTTTCCTCTAGGTACAGATTCATGACAGCTCAATGCTCCAGGGGGAAGTTTCCCCTAGGTACAGAATCATGACAGCTCAATGCTCCAGGGGGAAGTTTCCTCTAGGTACAGAATCATGACAGCTCAATGCTCCAGGGGGAAGTTTCCTCTAGGTACAGATTCATGACAGCTCCAGGGGGAAGTTTCCTCTAGGTACAGATTCATGACAGCTCAATGCTCCAGGGGGAAGTTTCCTCTAGGTACAGATTCATGACAGCTCAATGCTCCAGGGGGAAGTTTCCTCTAGGTACAGATTCATGACAGCTCAATGCTCCAGGGGGAAGTTTCCTCTAGGTACAGATTCATGACAGCTCAATGCTCCAGGGGGAAGTTTCCTCTAGGTACAGAATCATGACAGCTCAATGCTCCAGGGGGAAGTTTCCTCTAGGTACAGAATCATGACAGCTCAATGCTCCAGGGGGAAGTTTCCTCTAGGTACAGATTCATGACAGCTCCAGGGGGAAGTTTCCTCTAGGTACAGATTCATGACAGCTCAATGCTCCAGGGGGAAGTTTCCTCTAGGTACAGATTCATGACAGCTCAATGCTCCAGGGGGAAGTTTCCCCTAGGTACAGATTCATGACAGCTCAATGCTCCAGGGGGAAGTTTCCTCTAGGTACAGATTCATGACAGCTCAATGCTCCAGGGGGAAGTTTCCTCTAGGTACAGATTCATGACAGCTCAATGCTCCAGGGGGAAGTTTCCTCTAGGTACAGATTCATGACAGCTCAATGCTCCAGGGGGAAGTTTCCCCTAGGTACAGATTCATGACAGCTCAATGCTCCAGGGGGAAGTTTCCTCTAGGTACAGATTCATGACAGCTCAATGCTCCAGGGGGAAGTTTCCTCTAGGTACAGATTCATGACAGCTCAATGCTCCAGGGGGAAGTTTCCCCTAGGTACAGAATTCATGACAGCTCAATGCTCCAGGGGGAAGTTTCCCCTAGGTACAGATTCATGACAGCTCAATGCTCCAGGGGGAAGTTTCCCCTAGGTACAGATTCATGACAGCTCCAGGGGGAAGTTTCCTCTAGGTACAGATTCATGACAGCTCAATGCTCCAGGGGGAAGTTTCCTCTAGGTACAGATTCATGACAGCTCAATGCTCCAGGGGGAAGTTTCCTCTAGGTACAGATTCATGACAGCTCAATGCTCCAGGGGGAAGTTTCCTCTAGGTACAGATTCATGACAGCTCAATGCTCCAGGGGGAAGTTTCCCCTAGGTACAGATTCATGACAGCTCAATGCTCCAGGGGGAAGTTTCCCCTAGGTACAGAATCATGACAGCTCAATGCTCCAGGGGGAAGTTTCCTCTAGGTACAGATTCATGACAGCTCAATGCTCCAGGGGGAAGTTTCCCCTAGGTACAGATTCATGACAGCTCAATGCTCCAGGGGGAAGTTTCCCCTAGGTACAGATTCATGACAGCTCAATGCTCCAGGGGGAAGTTTCCCCTAGGTACAGAATCATGACAGCTCAATGCTCCAGGGGGAAGTTTCCCCTAGGTACAGATTCATGACAGCTCCAGGGGGAAGTTTCCTCTAGGTACAGATTCATGACAGCTCCAGGGGGAAGTTTCCCCTAGGTACAGATTCATGACAGCTCAATGCTCCAGGGGGAAGTTTCCTCTAGGTACAGATTCATGACAGCTCAATGCTCCAGGGGGAAGTTTCCTCTAGGTACAGATTCATGACAGCTCAATGCTCCAGGGGGAAGTTTCCCCTAGGTACAGATTCATGACAGCTCAATGCTCCAGGGGGAAGTTTCCTCTAGGTACAGATTCATGACAGCTCAATGCTCCAGGGGGAAGTTTCCTCTAGGTACAGATTCATGACAGCTCAATGCTCCAGGGGGAAGTTTCCCCTAGGTACAGATTCATGACAGCTCCAGGGGGAAGTTTCCTCTAGGTACAGATTCATGACAGCTCAATGCTCCAGGGGGAAGTTTCCTCTAGGTACAGATTCATGACAGCTCAATGCTCCAGGGGGAAGTTTCCCCTAGGTACAGAATCATGACAGCTCAATGCTCCAGGGGGAAGTTTCCTCTAGGTACAGATTCATGACAGCTCAATGCTCCAGGGGGAAGTTTCCTCTAGGTACAGATTCATGACAGCTCAATGCTCCAGGGGGAAGTTTCCTCTAGGTACAGATTCATGACAGCTCAATGCTCCAGGGGGAAGTTTCCTCTAGGTACAGATTCATGACAGCTCAATGCTCCAGGGGGAAGTTTCCTCTAGGTACAGATTCATGACAGCTCAATGCTCCAGGGGGAAGTTTCCCCTAGGTACAGATTCATGACAGCTCAATGCTCCAGGGGGAAGTTTCCTCTAGGTACAGATTCATGACAGCTCAATGCTCCAGGGGGAAGTTTCCTCTAGGTACAGATTCATGACAGCTCAATGCTCCAGGGGGAAGTTTCCCCTAGGTACAGATTCATGACAGCTCAATGCTCCAGGGGGAAGTTTCCCCTAGGTACAGATTCATGACAGCTCAATGCTCCAGGGGGAAGTTTCCCCTAGGTACAGATTCATGACAGCTCAATGCTCCAGGGGGAAGTTTCCCCTAGGTACAGATTCATGACAGCTCAATGCTCCAGGGGGAAGTTTCCTCTAGGTACAGATTCATGACAGCTCAATGCTCCAGGGGGAAGTTTCCCCTAGGTACAGATTCATGACAGCTCCAGGGGGAAGTTTCCTCTAGGTACAGATTCATGACAGCTCCAGGGGGAAGTTTCCTCTAGGTACAGATTCATGACAGCTCAATGCTCCAGGGGGAAGTTTCCCCTAGGTACAGATTCATGACAGCTCAATGCTCCAGGGGGAAGTTTCCCCTAGGTACAGATTCATGACAGCTCAATGCTCCAGGGGGAAGTTTCCCCTAGGTACAGATTCATGACAGCTCAATGCTCCAGGGGGAAGTTTCCTCTAGGTACAGATTCATGACAGCTCAATGCTCCAGGGGGAAGTTTCCCCTAGGTACAGATTCATGACAGCTCCAGGGGGAAGTTTCCTCTAGGTACAGATTCATGACAGCTCCAGGGGGAAGTTTCCTCTAGGTACAGATTCATGACAGCTCAATGCTCCAGGGGGAAGTTTCCCCTAGGTACAGATTCATGACAGCTCAATGCTCCAGGGGGAAGTTTCCTCTAGGTACAGATTCATGACAGCTCAATGCTCCAGGGGGAAGTTTCCTCTAGGTACAGATTCATGACAGCTCAATGCTCCAGGGGGAAGTTTCCTCTAGGTACAGATTCATGACAGCTCAATGCTCCAGGGGGAAGTTTCCCCTAGGTACAGATTCATGACAGCTCAATGCTCCAGGGGGAAGTTTCCCCTAGGTACAGAATCATGACAGCTCAATGCTCCAGGGGGAAGTTTCCTCTAGGTACAGATTCATGACAGCTCAATGCTCCAGGGGGAAGTTTCCCCTAGGTACAGATTCATGACAGCTCAATGCTCCAGGGGGAAGTTTCCCCTAGGTACAGATTCATGACAGCTCAATGCTCCAGGGGGAAGTTTCCCCTAGGTACAGAATCATGACAGCTCAATGCTCCAGGGGGAAGTTTCCTCTAGGTACAGATTCATGACAGCTCAATGCTCCAGGGGGAAGTTTCCCCTAGGTACAGATTCATGACAGCTCAATGCTCCAGGGGGAAGTTTCCCCTAGGTACAGATTCATGACAGCTCAATGCTCCAGGGGGAAGTTTCCCCTAGGTACAGATTCATGACAGCTCAATGCTCCAGGGGGAAGTTTCCTCTAGGTACAGATTCATGACAGCTCAATGCTCCAGGGGGAAGTTTCCTCTAGGTACAGATTCATGACAGCTCAATGCTCCAGGGGGAAGTTTCCTCTAGGTACAGATTCATGACAGCTCAATGCTCCAGTGGGAAGTTTCCTCTAGGTACAGAATCATGACAGCTCAATGCTCCAGGGGGAAGTTTCCTCTAGGTACAGATTCATGACAGCTCAATGCTCCAGGGGGAAGTTTCCCCTAGGTACAGAATCATGACAGCTCAATGCTCCAGGGGGAAGTTTCCTCTAGGTACAGATTCATGACAGCTCAATGCTCCAGGGGGAAGTTTCCTCTAGGTACAGATTCATGACAGCTCAATGCTCCAGGGGGAAGTTTCCCCTAGGTACAGATTCATGACTGCTCCAGGGGGAAGTTTCCTCTAGGTACAGATTCATGACAGCTCAATGCTCCAGGGGGAAGTTTCCTCTAGGTACAGATTCATGACAGCTCAATGCTCCAGGGGGACAGTTTCCCCTAGGTACAGATTCATGACAGCTCCAGGGGGAAGTTTCCTCTAGGTACAGATTCATGACAGCTCAATGCTCCAGGGGGAAGTTTCCCCTAGGTACAGATTCATGACAGCTCAATGCTCCAGGGGGAAGTTTCCTCTAGGTACAGATTCATGACAGCTCAATGCTCCAGGGGGAAGTTTCCTCTAGGTACAGATTCATGACAGCTCAATGCTCCAGGGGGAAGTTTCCCCTAGGTACA